>NW_007727364.1:366273-394511 GCF_000696425.1 Galeopterus variegatus
GCAACGGATCACAACCCTCAGTGTCGCCCCCGTACCGGACCGGGACCGGCAACGGGATCGCAACCCTCGGTGTTGCTCTCGCGCCTCGCTCAGCCAGTGAGTGGGAACCGGTCTGTATGTGGGATCCGAACCCTCGGCGGGAGCACCGCCGCGCTTCCCAAGCAGCGCACTGTAGCAGTGCGCCACCAGGCCGGCCCTATTCTGTTTTTCTTTCTTTCAGTAAATGTTTTAATTTTCTTCATTTTTTCTTTGACCAATTGATTATTCAAGAGCATGTTGTTTAGCTTCTATGTATTTATACAGTGTTGACTGACTTCCAGTTTTATTCCATTATGATCAGAGATCATACTTGATGTGATTTCAGCTTTTGTAAATTTGTTAAGACTTGTTTTGTGGCCTAATATATGGTCAATCCTGGTTAATGTTCCATATGCTGATGAGAAGAAGGTGTATTCTTTGGCTGTTGAATGAAATGTTCTGTAAGTGCTTGTAAGGTCCATTTGGTCTGTAGTGCAATTTAAATCCATGTTTCTTTATTGATTTTCTGTCTAGATATCTGTTCAATGCTGAGAGTAGGTGCTGAAGTCCCCAACTACTATTGTGTTGGCATCTATCTCTCCCTTTAGATCTAATAATATTGATTTGATTTATATATCTGGGTGCGCCAATGCTGAGTAAATCAACATTAATTGTTACATCATCTTACTGAATTAACCCCTTTAACATTATATAATGACGTTTTTTGTCTCTTTTTACAGTTTTTGACTCAAAGTTTCTTTTATCTAATATTAATATAGCTATTCCTGCTTGCTTTTGATTTTGATTTGCATGGAATGTTTTTCCATGCCTTCACTTAAAGTCTGTGTGTGTCTTTACAAGTAATGTGAGTTTCTTTAAGGTAGCATATAGCTGTGCATTATTTTTTAAATCCATTGAGCCACTCTACAACATTAAATTGGGAAATTTAGTCCATTTACAGTCAAGGTTATTATTACTAGAGGAGGACCTACTGCTGCCATTATGTTGATAGTTTTCTATTTATTTCATATATTTTTGTTCCTTTCTTATTCATTTACTGTTTATCATTGCAATTTGCCATTTTTCTGTAGTGATTAGGTTTCATTTCTTTTTCTTTCCTGTTTGTGTACCTGGTTTAGCAGTGAATTTTATCTTTTTGCATGCTTTCTTGATGGTTGGTTATCTTCCTTTCACTTGCACATGGATGATTTATTTGAGCATTTCTTGTAAGGCCATTCTAGTATTGATGAACTCCTTCAGTTTTTGCTTGTCTGTGAAAGACTATTTCTCCTTCATTCCTGAAGAGCAGCTTTTCTGTATATAGTATTTTTGGCTGGATTTTTTTTTTTCTTTCAGCACCTTGAATACATCATCCCATTGTCTCCTGGCCTGTGTGGTTTCTGCTAAGAAATCAGTTGTTAATGTAATAGTGATTCCCTTATATTTGACCCAACATTTTTCTCTTGCTGTCTAGAATTCTCTGTCTTTGCCTATTGACACTTTCACTATAATGTTCCTTGAAGAGGATCTTAAGGGTTTGAATCTATTTGGGGACCTTTGAGCTTCCTGGATCTGTATAACCACATCTCTCCCAAGACTTGGAACATTTTCAGCTATTATTTTATTAAATAGGTTTTTTATGCCACCTATAATTTGAATATTTGTTCACTTAATAGCATCCCATAGTTGCTGTAGGCTTTCTTCACTTTCGAAAATTCTTTTTTTCCTCTCTCTCTCTCTGATTTGGTAATTTCAAATGTCCTATATTTGGGTTCAGAGATTCTTTCTTCTGCTTGCTGTAGTCTGCTGTTGAAGCTTTGTATTGTATTTTCATTTATTGAATACTTCAGCTGAAGGATTTCTGTTTGCTTCTTTATGATATCTATCTCTTTGTTCAATTTCTCATTCATATCATGAATACTTTTCCTGATATCACTGAATTGTCTATCTGTATTTTCTTCCACTTGTTGAGTTTTATCAAGAGCATTATTTTGAATTTCTTTTTTGGTGCTTCATTTATTTATTTATTTATTTATTTATTTATTTATTTATTTATTTGTGTGGTCTGTCACTAGCATTTAATGTGTTCCTTTAGTGGTATCATATTTCTTTGTTTTTAAATGTTTGTGTGCATGTGTGTCTGTGTGTGTGTGTGTGTGTGTGTGTGTCCCTGGTGAATTGATGTCTGCACATGGTGAAATAATTGCCTCTTCCAAACTTTACAGTGTGTTTCACAGACAGAAAGTCTATGTGTATGTCTTTCATCCACATTTGGGTCATAGAGTGCTGGTTGAAAATGGTGTGGTGGCTCTGTTTCCATGTAGATCCAGTGGTTTAGGCAGTTCAATGGCAGCTTAGTCTTGGGATGAGAGGCTATCACTCACCCCCTGTCGGGTCGCCGCTGATGGCCGACCCGAACAGCCCTAGCCTCGTTCCTTCTGGTTAGCGAGTGAACGGCCTGGATTCCTCTTTCCCTCCTGTCCCCTTTGGAAGGAGACAGGGGAAGAGAGCCATGAAGAGAGGTGAGCACACCACCGGCCCCCCAAACAGCCCAGGTAAAAGGACACTCAGATGCAGCGGGGGTTCTGTCCAGCAGTTCCGTTTATTATCACACAAGCACTTGCTTTTATAGGCAGATAAGGAGGGGAGGTTTTAACATTCAGCTTAATGGTCAAGGGCATGTATCCTCTCAATGCCTTTCACAAGTGCAGAAGCATGTATTTGGCCAATAAGGGCTTAGGCAAGGTTCCTGCAGACACTCCCACCCTACTTCCTCCCGGCACTGTCTTAGGCTGCCATGTTAATACACCCTTGTGTATTACATAATGGTGCCACTTGTAATGTCACTTAAGGTGGCGTTGGTTTTTAAGGCCCGACAACCCCCTGGGTAAGATACTCTCCAGCAGTAATTCTGGTTCCAAGATGACACGGTAGCCATGTGAGCCACAGGGGATGGGGCAGTATCAGCTCCTTTGCAGGATCATGACTGTGTGGACTCCAGGCAGCTCTGTCAACTGGGCTTAGTACCTGTGAGAACTGCCAGGGTCCACAGTGATGAGAATGGTAAGTGTCCAAGGCACTTATGAGGGCTACTGGGATCCTGGGCTCAGTACCTTGCAAACTACTGTGGCACCCATGTCTTGGGATGCAGCTTCACTCTCTGTATCAGGATTGAATGTGAATAGCCCAGAGCATCAGGAACTGCAGCTGAGTCCCTCCCGGCATTGCATGTTGTTAGGGCTTTGGGGGAAATGGAGTAACACAGTGCTGACTTCACTCCCTGGGGGAAGGGAAATCTCAGCAGCTTAGTCTCTAGAGTAATAGTACAGCTCCAGGAAAGCAGAGTACTAAAGTAGTCTCTAGATCAGGTGTTTTTTTTTTTGCCTGATCTTATTGGATGATTTTATTAAATTTTTGTTTGAATTTTTCTTCTTTGGGTGCATTGTCATTTATCTTAATTTCTGATATTGTTTTATCATTTTCTCCTCTTTCTTGAATTAAGCAGCTTTTGTTTCATTAAAACATATTTATAACCTTTCATAGTTCTAGTGTTTATATTTCTGATTCAAGGAGGTTTGTATAACCCAGTTGCTTGTTTTATTATATTTAATTTAGTTTGGGGGTGTTGCATTACAATTTTATTCACCTCTGTGGTTATTTTCAGGGGTGAATTTTTATCATCAGAAATGTATTGATTCCCATTTCTGATTCACTACAGTAACATGGTATGGATGTGATTGGCTTTTTCCTGTCCCTATTCATTTCATGGACAATGTTCCTATTGAAAATTCCCTCTTCTGTACTCTTAGCTAAATTCTTTTTTTTTTTTAATTTGTATTTGAAACATAAGAATTGCACATATTTATGGGGTATACTGTGATGTTTCAATACCTACAATTGGCAGAACATTCAAAATCCTCTCTTCTTGCTATGTAGAAATATGGAATATGTTGCTTTTAACCATAGCCAACCTTCTATGTATTGGAATACCAAAACTAAGTTTTCCTATCTATCTGTAACTTTGTACCATTGACCAACCTGTCTCCATTCTCTTTTCTCTCTCCCATTTCTAGCTGCTGGCAACCACAACTCTCCTCTTTATTTCTGTGAGGCCAGATTTTTAAAATTTCACAAATGAGTGAGATCATGCAGTATTTGTCTTTCTGTGCCTGGATTATTTCACTGAACATAATGACCTCCAATTCTATTAATTCTGCTGCAAATTATAGAATTTTATCTTTTTTTATGGCTGAATATTATTCCATTGTGTATATATACCACATTTGTTTTTATCCATTCCTCCTGATGGACTCTTACATTGATTCCATATCTTGGCTATTGTGAATAATGCTGTAATAAATATGGATGTGAAGATATCTCTTTGATATACTGATTTCATTTCCTTTGGATATACTCCCAATAGTGGGATTGCTGGATCACATGGGAGTTCTATTTTTAGTTTTTTAGAAATCTTCATAGTGTTTTCCATAGTGGCTGTACTAACTCTCCCACACAAAGTGTATTAGAGTTCCTGTTGCTCCATGTCCTCACCAGCATTTGTTATTTTTTGTCTTTTTGATAATAGCCATTCCAACTGAGGTGAGATAATAGCTCATTGTGGTTTTGATTTGCATTTCCCTGATGATTAGTGATGTTGAACATTTTTTCATATACATTCTTTTTATGGATGTTTATTTATGGGCGTAAAAGGCATTTCTTGTTTCTCATTTCTTTGGGATTCTTCTTTTTTTTTCCTGTTTCTTATTATTTTTTTTTGTACTTATTTCTAATGAGTACTACCCTTTCTACATATATGTGCTACTACCTCATAATTAATTCTGTGTGAGGCTACAAATTCTAGTACAACACAATTTAAATCTCCGTTTAATCAGTGTTGTGAGTACCAAGTCACAATTGTGTTTGATATTTTGTCACTTAATATTTGACTTTATCTGTCTGAAGGTGGTTTTGTCTGTGCTGTGTTTATGTCCTTTGTTTGCCTTCTTACTCAATTTTTTGCAGACCTTACACTTCCCCTCCTAAACTTTCAATATTCACGGTCATACAGGTGGACTTTGGGAATTTTTTGTTCTCTATTTACATACAAGTAGTGGTGCAGTATTCTCTTTCTCCCATTAATGCTGAAAGCATAGGTCATGCAGTTTTATTTTCACCCTTGTTTATTTATGTAGTTTTTTTAGGGGAACGTGGGCAGTCAGAATCAGTCAGCCACCATTTTCTCCAAACATATTCATACAATCTTGACATTTAGAGTTGACACAGAACTTACAGTTCATCAGTTTATTTGAAAACTCTGTCTTACAGATGAAGAAAGAGAAGGCTAGGGAAATTAGGTAAATAGGTCAGAGTCAAATATCTGTTACATTTAGAATGTGACTATACTCTGGGTTTTCTTACTCTGAGTCCCAATCTTTTCTCAGTATGCTGTATTACTTCTGAAAGTTAAATGCAAATCAATAATTTTTGCTTTTGCTATTATACTTAAAATGACAAATGATCAAAATCATAACTGAGTAACAAAATAATGATTGATATTTGAAACTGTTTGAATAAAAATTTTCAGTATGTTTTACAATGAGTGAACCAGGCAACACCCAATGAACCTGAAATATATATTTCTTAGTTAATTTTATGCTGCTATAACAGAAAAGCTAAGACTGAGTAATTTTAAAAAGGAAATTTATTTCTAACAGTCTGGAGGCTGGAAAGTTCAAGATTAAGGCACTGGCAGTTTTGGTCTCTGGTTAGTGTTCAGTATCAGCTTCCAAAATGACACCTTGAACCCTGCATCCTCTGGAGATGAGGAAGGCTGGATCTCTATATGGCAAAAGATGTAAAAGCCAAGAAAAAGAGGCCACTCCCATGAGCCCTTTCATGAAGGCATTAAACCCACCCATAGTGTGGAGCCCTGATGGCTTAATTACCTCTTAAAGGCTCCACCTCCAAATACAGTTACATTGGCAACTAATTTTCAACATGAGTTTTGGCAACACAAACATTCAAACCATAGCAATAGTTTACTTGAAGGAGCCAAGAAGATTTTTTTGTTTTTTTGTTTTTTGAATATTTAATGTACAGAGAATGGACAGACAGATAGTTTTGTATTACAATAATATTTGCAATAATTTGAAAACTGTAACTGTGCTTATATGCTAAGTTATTATTAATAAAACTGTCTTCTCTTCAATATTTATCTTTAATGTAGTACTTGCTTTTGGTAGAAAACTAATTTAATTTTGATTCATTCTAGTGTTTAGTTGAACATGAGAATAATACGTTTACAATACTATGAATTGATTTCTAGGTTTCCAGTGTCACATACGCTCTTTAGTGAGATGATCATTATCTGTGGAAGTTTAAGAAATGCCAATAATATGTAAATAAAAGTATATATATACATATATATGTAAATATATGTGTATGTATATGTGACATGGATTCAATGGTGTCCCAAGTTTTATATATTAGAAGTTTAATCACCAATGACAATGTTAAGAGGGTGGAAAATCCTAATATGGTAGTTGAAAGGTGGGGTCTTGAAGAGGTGATTAGATTGTGAAAACCATACCCTAGTAAATGGATGGATCCCTTGATGGTTTAATGGTGGTCATGGGAGTGGCTCTGATGGCTTAAAAAGGCAAACACATGATTCTCTCTCTCTGCTTCTGCCATCCTCCATGTGTCTCTCTGCTTTTCTGTGAAGAGTCACTATGGACCAGTAAGACTCTCATCAGATGTGTTCCCTAGACTTTGGATGTCCCAGCTTCTGAAACTCCTAGCAATAAATATTGTTTCTTTATAAACTGCCCAGTTTCAGGTATTTCTGTTATAAGCAACAGAAATGGACCAATACAATATACACAAACATTTTACAGTTTTTATTGTTGTATGATTTTTCCATGAATTGTGAGAAATATGTAATTTTTAATATAATTCTTATTCTAGTCAAAAAAAAATACCTATTCTGAAAAGGTCAAGTGAGGATTCTTTAAAAGAACAGCCAAAATATCTGATTAAATGGAATGTCATCTAAAAATATAATATCTGAGGAACAACTCATTCAAAATACTATTTGCCAATTATGTTTGATGAAGATTACAAACAGAACTTATAAATATAATATTCAAATCATTCTTAATATTTCTGTAATCTTCATAAGATGTAAAATTGAACACCTCATTTTTAATTATGATGAAAATTTGAAATTTGAAATATAATTACCTTTTAAACTTCCCTGAAATATGGCTAATATCAAAGTGTTTCATTGACTACCAAACTGGCCTCTAGAGACTCAGCAGTGTCTGTTGCTTTGCCCCACATGGATTTGTCACCCCACTTCTCTTGGGTGACGGAGCCACAAAGGATTACTCAAAACCCATCTCTTCTGAGCACTGAGAAGCCCTGAAGTGGTTAATCTCCCCCAGGACCCTCAAGCGAGAGCCATTCCTTCCTTGGGAGATTAACGCTGAATTGGGGTTCTCTTCCTGCATTTATTCTCCAGCCCAGGAAATTGCAGGAAGAGACATAGGTGTGGTTATAGTTTAATAATATAGGCTGGCAACTTTCAGTGAAACAAGTCAATGACATTCCATAAGACAATTTAAGTGATCCACCAACAAAAACTTGATCTTAGCAAACATTTCTTTCTTACATTTTTCCAGTATCTTTACATATCAGTCAGTAACTAGTCTGTCTTTGAGCAAGCAAGCTTGCCGTGTTACAAATCTTTATCTTACGCCAGAGAATTTATAGCCTGAGAAAAATTTCTTGTCCTTTGCAAGTTCAATATTTGAAACTGCAAGGCTTTGGTAAACCAGGCCCTGTGAAGGACATTTGCTTCATGAATCCTCTACAAGTGTCTGAAAGTGACAATGGTAGATGAGCTCACAGAGATAGTAGCAAAGATAAGGGGAGCCTTGTATTGATCATAAAGGTCTTCGAAAGGTTTAGATTTTATTGGTAATTGAGAAGTCATTGGAAGTTTTCAAGTCTAAGAGTGATCATGTGTTTTATATTTTCCGAGATCACTCTGACTGATGTGTTGAGAATATACATTAAGAAAGCAAGCACAGAAACAGAGACAGTAGTTAAACGGCTATTCCAAGAGTCTAAGCGAGAGATCATTGTGGCTTGGGACAAGGTGGTAGCATGAGAAGAGGTAGGATTGTGGGAAAATAGGTTCAGGGACAAAAATAAAAGAATCTGTTTTACATATGCTAAGTTTGAGATGCCTGCTTATCTACAAGTAGGCATATGGAGTAGGCAGTTGGATACATGAATCATTGGTTTAGGGTAGAGGTTGCCACAGATGATCTACTGTGTTAAATCCTACTGAGAAGTCAAGAAAGATGAAGACTGAAAATTAACTATTTATTTGGCAGAATAGGAGATTTTGACAAAGCCAGACTGGGAAGGCTTTATGAGCGGCTGTCAAGAGAGAAATTACAGACAACTCTATAAAACCATAATAGCTGGAAGAAAATGTGGGGCAAAAGGAGGTTTTTGTTTTTGTTTTTGTTTTGGTATGAGTGATATACAGCAAATTCTCATACTGATGTGGATAATCTAGTACATTGGTACTCAATACACTGGTCCATAAACTGTATGTGAGCCACCCAGCAAGTGATAATGAGTTTGTGCCAGAATGTAAATCAAAGTACCACTTCTTATATTCACAAAGCCTTACTGTGAAAAAGAAAAAAAATATTTTTTCAGATGAATTAGACAGTATCTTTAAGGACATAGTTGACTTAAATTCTGGGTAAAGTCCTTACTTTGTAAAAGATTAGTAACAAGCATATGGTGTGACTTACTTACCTTTAGTGTTGTCAGAGTAGTGGTAACGAGAAAATTGTTGAAGCAAGAGAGAAAAGGGATAGGTATAGAAAGTGATAGCAACTTCCTGCTGTTTCTAACCCTGAGGAACTACACTATTTTTTGTTAGTTTTATCAAATTCTACCCACATCCAGTTTTACTGTGCCATTTGTCTCTGGCCAGGATTCTGACTGGTATATTTGTCAAACATTTATTAATGACTTCTCTGTGTCAAACTCTTTTGTTATTATGTATATATTTTTACATATTTATGTACATTCATACATATTTATATTTATATTATACATATATATGTAACTTTGTAAATAATATAAATTTGAGTTTGGGAAAAAAAAGAACATAAACTAATGTATATGTCAAATTTCTTGCAAAACACTGGATTCTCACCCATGGCTGCACATTAAAATCACCTGGGACACTTTAAAAATATATGTCCTCCTCCAGGGAATCTGATTTTATTCATCTAAAGTGGATTCAGAGACTAGCATTCTTAAGTTTCCCCAGGGGGTTCTAATGTGCAATCAGGTTTGGGAACTCCTTTACTAAGGATTTGCAGATATAAAAGGCTTGCTCAGTGAACTCAAGGAATTAACAATCGAGCAGATGGAAAAGGACTTGTAAATAAATAGCTTAATTCAATGGACATTAAACAGAAAGCTTATTTATAATAATTTAAATTTATATTTTTTTATAAAACTATGAGTAGATACATAAATAAATAATCATATGAAAACAATTTAGACATCTTCAAGGAAAATATACAATTGGGCATTATTTAAATTAATAATAATGGTCATACTTATAATGCAATTAGTAGGTATATAGCATGAAACTAGTGTTTTATTTATATTAGCTCATTTAAATTCCAAATGTCCTACTGGGGTAGATATTATTACTAACAAGTTTTTACACATGAGGAAATTGAGGCACAGAAAAGTTTAGTAAATTGTACATGGACACATAACTAGTAAGTAGCCAAGCCAGAACTTGGACCCATGTTATATTATTTCAGTGTCCATGTCCTAAACACCTAAACAACTCCTCTCTAAGGAATTTATGGTCATCTTCTGACCTGACTAGTTTGACGTATTAACCCATATCCCAGTTCTGTTTGATTCATTGCCCTAGCTTGTGTTGCTGTACACTGCCTTCATTTCTGCTGCCCAAATTAACCACTCTCTCTCTAGAAGTAGTCCAATGTCAAATCATTATAATATCATTTCTTATGCATTGCCATCTCTTACTATAAATCCTTATAAGGTTCATTTGCTTCTCAATTTTCCTCTTCCATTCTGTCTTCATAAACAGCTTTATAATCTCTATTTTTCTATAATTTCTTTTCCTGCACATTTTACTTTTCTACTTTATTTTTACTTCAGGAATCCCAGAGTTTACTACTGAAAACAAATTATCAATGATCATTCTACCATTGATTGTACATTCCTACAAGCAAGTCCCTAATTAATTGTCTGTTGTTTCTGACCTCCTTAGTCTTTACAAAAAGCTTGCATGCCAAGGCATTATTTACATTTTTCAGTGGTTTTAGAATCTCCCTATATTTCCCAAGGTTGCGAATCAAATAAGTGGTTGAGCTGGGATTTAAACCACCCTATTCTAATTCCAGAGTTCTTAACAACTGCAGTTTGCAGTGCCATTAGAAAGACTGATCTCCAAAGTTATAACATAAATTCTGTCTCTCTGGTGCTGCTTTCCTTTTGCACTAAATTGTCCCTGGACATAGCAAAATGGCCAACTATCAAAGGAAATCAGCTCTTTTACCCCTGGGGCCATGAGTAATAGCAGAAATGCATTCTCAGAGTTTTGCTTTTACCATTTATTGTCCACTGTATAATAGCTACATAACTAGTAAAAATGCTGATTTTTAAAAAAAAATTGGCAGCATTACCCTCATTAGTAAATTTTGCCAGGTATGAGTTGCTGAGACATGTATAAAGAAGCAGCAATTTGCTCATACTTTATGAATATATGTATTTTTCATTATCTAATACGTTGTATAACTTAACAAATTCAAGTTCTTTGAAGACATAAAAAGAATAGAAAACATAGGAAAGCATAAAAGAGAAATTGATTTTGATCCTTGATTTAGAGAGTCCTCTGTTCTATTCTAAGTGTTATGTTTCATCTGCCTTTATAACTTCTAACCAAAAAAATACTGCAAGAGTGTCTCTTCTTCTGGACAATTTAATTGCCATTAACCTTCCCAATGTGGAGTAAAATGAATGAGATTCAAGTCAGATAGGTTAAATTTTAGTATGTTACCTCGTTTAATGTGAGTGATTTTTTTTTTTTTTTTCTCACACAGCAAATCTGTGTCCCTCACTTCTCTTCTCCTGGTGGATTATACATAGAGATGAGAACTCTTCTTCAATATAATAGTTGATCGTGCAGAAAGTTTTTCCCCCATAACAAATTCAGTAAGGTGAAGGCCAAAAGAAGTGAGAGCAGTATGGGGAGAGCTAGCACAGAGATATAAAGTAAATAAAATACTTTAGGGAAAAGTTAGTGGCCACAGTCACCAAATCTTATAGGCAATAGAGAACTCTAGACTTTCCACTAGTTACCATCCAAAATTATTAGCTATTGGAGCCAAGTGAAGCTTGCAATAGTTCCTGATATTCGATGAGCATCTTAAAAATTATATCTAGGAGGTCTATCTGAGTAGAAATAAGGGACAGAGAGTTAAGGTCAATATGCAAAGAAAGGAGAAGACATGAACTAGCAAAGGTTTCCAAAAGAGAAATTGAAATAGAAATTTGGAGACAGGGACATAGGGGAAAAAAGCCAGCAAATAAGTACTCAGCCATGGCATGCTCTTTGAAAATGCTTATTGAGTGAATAATGATGAATGTATAGTCAAGAGACAGACTAGACACATGGAATAAAAATTAGGTTAGGAAATTGCAGCCTGATGCTCATATGGAAGGGCACGCCTAATCACCTTCTGCACGCTATATTACAGCAGCTCATTTTTTCACTGTCCAAGAAAGAAAGTGTGTTGACTCAGTACTTGATCAAAAAATTTGATCTTATGCATTGAACCCCCTAATGATCATATTCACTTTGGTATCATCCTAAACCCCTCACTTTTTTTAGTCCCCACATCTACTCTCACTAATTCCTCCTGCCACGAGCTCTTATATATTTCTCAAATCCAAACCTATGCTGTTATTAGTAGTTTCTCAGCCAATGACTTAGGACCTTACCATTTCTTGCCTGAAAATGGAAACATCTTCCCATGTGTTTTCTGTGTTTTCTTTAAAACATCTTTTTCATTGCTCACAATAAAATCTGAGATATAAATCCAACCCTGTTTCTTCTCCTTTGTCTTACCTTTAGTGACTCCTTTTTATCTCTTGGGTGAAATTCAATATCATTATCAAGGGATTAAAGGCTCTCCATGATCAGATCCTAGGTCCCTACCCACCTCTTTTCCTTATTTTCCCCATTACCCATTATTCACTATGTGTACCAGCTATACACATATATAAATTCTTCTCCACAAAATTGTTTGCTAACCTCATTTAAGGCACTTTAAATTCTTACCTTATTATTACTAACAGAAAATGTTTTAAAATTATTTGTTTTGAGTGTACAGAATATCAAAAATTATGTTCAAAAGTTTAACGGTACTGATTTTTCCTTTAATTGTTAAAAAGATAATTAATTGGGCTATATTTCACAAAATGTTTTCTTTTCACAATTTATGAATAGCAATCAATGTTTTACTAGGTTTTATTTGCTGTTGTTAATCATGTAAATAGTTATCTTTTCTGGAAAAATCAGCATTGTACAACAGTATATACAAAGTATCATCTTTCACTTATTTAATCCCTTGGACAGCTACCATTTACATTTTTCAAATGTAAGAATACTGTAATGTGGCACAGACTCAGAAGTAAAGGCAGTAGGGGCTAGTGCTAATATGTTTATTACATTTTACTTCATCAAAAAATCAATACAAACATAAAAATTGAATTATACAAGGGGTCTTCAAAAAGTTCATGGAAGAATTTGTGTTATCTTTTAATTCTGTTTTTCTATGAACTTTTTGAAGCACACTCGTATTTTCTAATTTCTAACAATAGGATGAAAACTCATTCAATTCTAACTACTTTGCCATTGCTTTGTGGGAGAAATTGCATATAGGGGCCAAGGAATAGCTTTCCCTCTTCTCTCTGAAGGTTTGCTGAAAATAAATTGATGAAAGACAGGTTAATATATTAGAAGAAGCTTAGATTTATTTACATGCATAGCACAAGAGAACTGTAAGAGAATGATTGCCCAATAACCCAATAATGTTTATATACTTTTCTCCATAGCGGAAGAGGAAATGGGGGCTGTATGAGTAAATGATTTTCTGGGGAAATGAACAAGCCCCCCAAACAACGTCCTGGGACAAAGTTCCTCTGAGTTCTGGCGGCTGTGGCGGGAAGGCAAGATATAGAACTTCACTGCAAACAAAGGTGGTCTTATTGTGTAAAGTCCCCTGGGTAGTCTGTCAAAGCTGCTCTCAGAAGAATACAGTCATACTCCATACAATTTGTCAACAATGACTACATGCATGACAGTAGTTCTGTAAGATTACAATGGAGCTGGTGATGTAGCCATGACAGCTATACCACATACCACATAGCCTAGGTGTGCTGTAGGCTGTACAATCTGTGTTTGTGTTAAGTACACCCTATGATGTTTGCACAAAGATGAAATTGCATAAGGACACATTTCTAAGAATGTGTCTCTGTCATTAAGTGAAGCATGACTGTAGATAAAAAGTCTGGCTTTGGGCTGTCTTCTCTTCTCCTGTGGTTAATCTTCCCCATTTATTTGATGAAATTTCAATGGATAGGGTTTTAAGACAATTGCATTTCTTTTGGAAAGGAGTTTTTTTAGTCAGATAAGGAAATTCCAGAGATAACCCCTTTAACAGAGAGAGGATCAGACAGACAGGGAGAGGGGGGAGGTTAGAGAGACACCTTGAGGCTGTTTCTTTAGCTCAGCATATCAATGTGCCATGTTTAGGGGTATTGTTTTCTGAGCTCCAACAAACAAAATGAAAAGTTTTTGAACTATGTACACTTACTTAACTACAAAATTTACCATTTAGCCTTAATCTGGTAAATTGGAATTTTAAACAAATATTTGAAACACACTTCTTTTATTTTGAAAGTATGGTAAAATTAGGCTCAATTACTTTTAATCAGAATGTAAGCTCACCAATTTTTGTAAATAAGTAATTATTTCTTGATCTGAAAACCTTGGACTACTTTTATTTATTTATTTTCTTCCTTGGTCTAATTTTGGTATTTTTATTAAAACTCCAAAGAAATGTATTTTAATTTTAATAAAATCAGAAACAGAAAATATTTAAAGTTCTTCTTATAAATGAAAATGTTCTTTTTCTCTATTTATTCAACGAAATTTTTAAATTTCTCCAAGTAGGCAAATATAACAATGAAAGCCATAGATGTATTTCTAAAAGACAGTTTTTTCCATTAAAATTTCCATTTCTTAGTTCAATAGCATAGAAATGGCTGAAATGTCACTCACATTATTCTTGTTGCAAGAGGTTCTTTTAAAAAACCATGTAGAAAAAGTAAGATATTTTCTTGGACCATTAATAAATTCATTTTGAAAATAGAAAAAAATTAAACCTTTAGGGAAATTCAATATTTTAAGCTACCTATAAATTAGAAGGAAAGGGCTTAATTGGGATTTTCTAGATACAGGGCTGCTGGCAAGAAAGAAAGCTAAAAAATTTCAAGTGTTGTGAAATTTCAGAGAAGCATTTATGCCTTATAATCCTGTCTAATATATATTACTGCAACGTTTGAAAGTAATGTAGTTCCCACGTGAAACAGAGGATTATTCTCTACACTAAAAGTTATATTTCTATTTATTTAGGAGCAGTGTTCAATAAATAATGTAAAAAGAAGTTATCGTAACAAACATTTCCTTTTTCTTTTAACACAAAATAACTAACATATAAGACATAATTTCTTAGGACTAAATATAGAAGTAAAAGTTCTTATTTTTAACCCAAGATGAGGTATTTTACCATGTGGATCTGAGGAGTTATAGTAGATCACACATTATTATTTGAGTAAAATGATGATGCTACTATATTAAATTTCAAATAATCTTTGTGGTATTAATAAAACATATTGGGAGAATGTTTAATGTTAATTTTTACTATCATATTTATAGGAGTTTTCTCTGTAATCTATGTCCATCACCACTCTTGAGCTCTATTAATATTTTCATCAGGGTGTACAACAGATTTTTAAGCTCAGCATGTCCAAATCAAACTTCTTACATTTCACTAAAACCTTATTTTTGTCTTCTCTTTTTTCCCTCTGATAGCGTCTCAGCATTTACTTTGTCATCTAAAGTAAAAACTTCACAATTATCTACCACCCTACCTCTCATTCATTTTTATGTAATAACTTTTTAGCATGAATTCTTTTTATGCTATTTATTTTTATTGAAATAACTTTCTCTCAGAGAGAAATATCTTTATTTCAGCCATTTTAAAAATTTTATTATTTGAATTTGCAATTGATTTTTTGTTTGTTGGTTGGTTTTTTGAGCAGACACCAAAGTCATTATTGTTTTTTAAATTAACAGATAAAATTGTATCTATCATGTGAAACATAATATTTTGAAATATATATATATAGTGGAATCGCTAAATTTAGTTGGTTCACATACACATTATCTCACAAAATTATTATTATTTTTTTGTGAGAACAATGAAAATCTACTCAGAATTTTTCAAGAATTCAATATACTGTTATTAACTATAGTCACCATGCTGTGCAATAGATTTCGTGAACTTATTTCTCCTATCTAACCAAAACTTTGTATCGCCCCATCGCCACCCTCTGCCCTGCTCCTGGTAACCACTGTTCTGCTTGCTGTTTCTATGAGATCCACTTTTTTAGATTCTACATATCAGTGACATATGCAGTATTTGTCTCTCTGTTATTTCTTACATGAATTACTATAGCCTTTTAACTGGTTTCTCTATCCCTAGTATATGCTTTCTTCATTCCAGATTTATCTTTATCAAACACAAATTTGATGATGCAGTTCCCTGCTTCATTAATACAAACCAGCCGAAGGTTAACCAACAACTATCAACAAAAAACTTTGATAACTTTAAGTGGTTTATTTCACATAAACTATAATAAAGTATAAATTTCTTTGTATGCCATATTGGATCTTTTATAATCTGCTCACCACTTATTTTCAGTGTGTTTGTGAAGAAAATGGAAAACATCAGTAAATTTGGCAGTTTAATTAAATAGAAATCAGGTAAAGAGATCTACTATTTATTTCCTAATTGAAACTAGTTAAAGGCATTGACAAATAACTGTTATAGCCCCCAACACATTTAACACAGTGCCATAGACAGAACAGTTGTTTGATAATATGTGTTTGAATTGAGCCACCTAGTCCAATATCCTTTATTCATATATGAAACCACAAATACACTGAGAAGTAAAAGAATTTGCCCAAAGTAGGTAAAGGAACCAGAATTGACACTCAGGTATCTTTTAGCAAGATAATGTATCTGCTGCCTCTTTCTCATAATTAAAAAGATGAGGCAGATAAATTTTTATTAACAAGGACTTCACTTAATAAAGTAGTTCTTAGTTCAGAAATGAAGAGTGCATGATCAAAGACACGAGATTGCCATCTGGTGGTGACTTACGCAAAGAAGCTGTATTAAATGACCTCTACTGCTTACAGAAGGTAAACCGGAAGGTTGAGTTTGATAATACAGCTTTTTTAGCATGCTAGATCATATTAAAGATGAAAAATTATAAATATTCTATTGTTCACATAGTTCACCTTGTAAACTAAAACATTCACCTTCAAGATATTTGGCTGCAGTCAAGTAGGGGTCCACTGGCAATACAATCAAGCCAACTGCATTGACTGTAACTTCCATATGCACATACATACACACACGTAAAAACATATATACACACATAAGTGGAACACGATGGGTTAATACAGAAGCACCTGTATACAAATGATAAGTAAATATGGTGTATGCACAAAAATGTTTCTCCAACAGAAGTGTATATCGATTGTTATTTGTGGCAATGTCATATTCTGAGAATTTTTGACAAGGGTGATTATAGAGTAGTGTCTTTGGAGGGTTAGGGGTATTATTTGTTGGAAAGCAGTGAATGGAGTCAGAAGGTCTGATTTCAATTTGGATTCTTATACTTATTAGCATTGTGACCTTGGAATGTTACTTTACTCACTTTCCTTACCTGTAAAATGTGGTTAATAACAGTATCATACAACATTGTTGAGAGGAACACATTTAAAGTACTTAGAAAAGTGCCTTACACATACAACACTCAGTAATAGCTATTATTCTCAGAATGGTAATTACTACTACAAGACATAATCTTGCTCAAAAATAGGATTTCTTTGAGTCAAGATTGTATTCTGACAAAGAAAATTACAGTGAATAGCAGAAACATTATTAAGATGCTGAACAAATAACATATTTTACAATAATAGTTTGAAAATAAAATCAATTTATAGTTTGGAAAGTGAATAGCGTATGGTACTCTATACATTAATCAAATACAGAATGAGTATTCTATCAAAATATTATGTTCTGTCACCATATGCAATTGCTATCCAGTAGCTGCTCTTTAAATGTTGCCACCAAAGATTTAATCATGTAGTAAAAACTGAATAGAATTTTAAAGATTACTTCTATGTAATTCAGTGCAATTTAAATTTTATGATTTATCACTGGGGCTTTCTTTATCAGTCTAAAGCCTGAGTTCTGATCCTAGTAGAGAACTTTGATGGAATATGTTATAACTAATTGTCATGAAGATACTATTGACCTTTTGGTAATAGAGAATTTTTTCCAGTATGGACCATCAGAGACACGTGACATCTGTGTCATTTAATATAAGGGGAAGAGCCTCCTTTTTCTCACAGCTGGTTACTTCATTAATCCTATCCTCCTTTCTGAAAATCAGAATCAACAGGGATTTTGGTTAATTTCTTCAGTTGTACATTTAGGCCTTTTATTGCTAACTTGCCTTAAATAAACCAAAGTTTATGTAATGGTGTAATGCAACAATATAAACCTCATAACATTATTACCCTGTTAGAAATCTGCATTATTTTAATTAAAAAAGGTATTTCCAGAGTTATAAATTAAATTGTCTTTGAATTATTATTTAATATAATAATTTTACAAACTATTTACATAATCTTGGCTCAAAACACAAACACAAATAAGAAACAAAAATTATACTTTATATTCATTTTTAAATCTTATCAATGCAAATCACAGCTTAAGTTTATTAATAAAATAAATACCATCCCCATTAAAAACTAGTAATTATCAAGCACTTCTGATATGTATTACCATTTTATTTGTTTTTTTTGTGTGTGTGTATTACCATTGTAAAAGCTTAACATGCATCATTTCTCTTAAACTTTACAATTGTCCTATGAGGTAGAAATTTTTATTCTTCCCTGTTTAGCATATGAGAAAATAAGGCTTACATAACATAAGTACCTTAGCAAATGCCTTATTGCTAAGACGTTGATGATCAAGGATTTGAACTCAACCAGTGTAACTTCAAATTTTATATTTCACAATTTTGTTCTCACCAGGTCAGTTTTTCAAGTTGAGCCGTTTCTCACTTAAAAACACAATAAGAACTGGAACTTGCACAAACTAAAATCATGCCAAGATTAGATCAAAGACTTAATGTTACCTATATTATGCCAGCTCTTAAGAATACTTCATGACATAATGTATGTTAGGAATGTGGTGAAGTAAAATTAATTTTATGCTAGGAACATTTTAAAATTGGGGGATTGAACTTTAAAAATTGTATAATTTCTTAGATGAAAAAAATCAGTGTTGAAAATCTCTTATTTAGAGATTTCTGTTTTTCAGTCTGGCATGTAAGGAGCTTGGAAATCACCTCTTCTATGCACACAACAAGAAAGAAAGCTGAACAAACAGAAAATCAACAGCTCTTCTTTGATCCATCAGATGCCAAACTGTTTCCTCCAAAATTAAGAAAATCTCTTATTTTGATGGATGCATTTCAAAGAACAATCCAGATGAAATAATTATCCCACATTGACTATGGGAGCTTCTCTTCATATCATACTTTTTCACTAAAAGGAACAAAATAAGATAGTACAAGAGACTTCTTATATACTTTATATTTTTACACATAGATGTTCCACAAGAATCATATGTGGTTGAAGTAACAAGTCCTTCTTCTATAATAATCTTTATAAGTCAAGAATTATCTCTTAAACTTCGTTAGAAAAAAATAAGCAAAAAACTCCTTGGGACACTCTAAAAAAGATCTTTTGTAGACTAGTGTGTTTCATTATTATGGTAGGGAAAGTGAAGGAAAATGGTCAGGGCCCCTCAGGTGTTCAGAATCTTGCTGAGCATTTGGTGTAAATATGCACGTGCGCCGAGGTGTTCCTTGGTTATTGTCTAATGTAATTGCACATGTGCACCCAGGTGTCCTGATTTATGGACCTAAGTATAAAGTACAAGCAGCTCTGATCCACATGCGCCCCCTACCCCCCTGCCGCCCCGGGGATGCCCCCCGGGGGGCCACAGGGAGGGTGTAGTCCTGTGGCTTTACAATTATCCATTGTGTTAATGTACTAAAATATTGCTAAATTTTTGAAGTTTAAATAAAGTATTAAGATTTTTTTAATGGAACTCCAATCATAAGATGCTTCCAAAAATGTGGGGGGGGGGGGGGGAAGCTTCAAGGCAGCCCTAATTTGTAACAAACTGAATTTTGCATTCTAATGTAGAATATGTACAACTCAGAACATAGTATCAAGGCAGTTATCTTGTTAACCAATTGTTTTCTAAGAAAAGCAGAGTAAAATAAATGATATTATTTGGAATTTTTCTTACACTTCCTATTTCTGGAGAGTGTTCTTCCATGAAGGAAAATTAAAACAAATTTAATCAAAGGGATCCTGTGTCAAGTCACTTGAGAGAAGAGAAATATCTTCCTGTGTCCATAACATTGCCAGCAAAATTCTGCTATTACAGATTTATTCTAATAGTTAACAAGCTAATCTTTAAAATTAGGAACACCTGAAGGTGGTTTTAAGTTGTTATTAATTTCTTTTGGTTACCAGAGAAAGAGAAAACACTGCAGCTGTCCAAGCACCTTTTTGGAGTCAGTTCCTTGTGAGTTCGATGGGCTGTTCTAAAACATATATTAAGTACATATTTGGAGTGAATGACTCATATATTTTACACCTTTTTTTCACACAGCCAGGACACATAGCCCTGGAAACCAAGTGTTGAAAGTGGAAGTGGCATCCCTCACTATTACTCCAAATAGCCTATTCACAAGATGTTAGTCTCTAATTTCCACAACTTTGGTAGTTTAGCGATCTTAATTCCTAAGGGAGCAAAGATTCCACTAGGATATGTAAAAATTCCATTTTCCTTGAGGCTAAGATTGTCCTTCAAAGAAATTTCTATCTTATGATCAGTTGCAGAAAGAAATATTACAATTATTATTATTTTCTTCCTTGTTTTAGTATGATTAAATTTGTGTGTGTGTGTATACATGAACACAAATTAAATATATAATTAAACATATGTACACACACACACACATACACAAGTTTATGTACCAATTTCTTTGTGTTCTTTCCTGTCCTCTTCCCCCACTTTTTAATGTAAGACTTGTTGGTGGTGATTAGCCTTGTCATATAGTCTTTAACTTAGAGGATGTCAAGAGGGACTGAGACTGAACTAGGTGATGGGAACTAACAGTAATTGGTGGGAACGTGTGCTCTCCTTGCAGGGAGGGGGAAAACATTTCTTTGCCTGTGCAAAGGCACACTTCTCTGCCAGCAGAGTTCAGTATCAATTTCTCCGATGGGAAGCAAGAAAGAGAAACAAAAGACTCTGTTCCTCAACAGCAGGGACAGCTTTAAGGGCTTCAACAAATGTCAGGTAATGTGGTTTTGCCAGAAGTTTCAGGGACTTTTCCTTGCAAACTGCCTACCTTGAAATTACATGCAGTCAATATTATCAGCAGCAATTAATTCCCCATGATCCTTAGACTTCCTGATTTCCTGAATGCTGGTAGCCACTTCCCTGCCCTGACCATCACTTTTCCAGCTCTTCCCTGGCTTTGTAAACATCTAGTTTCCTATATTAATCCTTCTTGCCTAACTGACAGACACATTTCTGTTTTTCTGTTACAACTCTGTCTAATAGGGAGGGATATAGGGAGATTACTATAATCTCTCTTAACAAATACTTGAAATTACTGCTCTGAGAAAAAAGAAAGCTTTGATGGTTTTCTCCAAACCAAGGTTTGGGTTCTCTTTTTAACATACTTCGTATCCCTAAAATTTCAGCTTCTCCCCATGTTTTGGATAAAATTTGAGATTTGTGTATTTTGAAAGGAGACCAGTAAGTGAATTTTATCTTCCCTAATACAATAGCTTTCACCATGAGAAATGGAGTTGATTACATCCTGACTTACAGCTCTGTTCAGCTCTTCTCTCTCTCTCTCTCTCTCTCTCTCTCTCTCTCTCTCTCTCTCTCTCTCTCTCTCTCTCTCTCTCTCTCTCTGAATCAGGTCCCTCAACCTCTTTGTACTTGTACTATCAGAGTGAGTGAAAGATCCTCAGTTCTTATACAGTCTGTAATATACCAGAATGTGTACGTCCCATTGCTTGTGTCTGGCCTACTTCCTAACAGCTTTTTATCAAGATTGCTGTGCATCCTGAATGTGCACCTTGCATGATTCATCAAACTTTTATCTTTTTCAGCCTTTTTCCAGCCACACAGCCCCATTCTTCTTTCCCAAACTTCTTTAATACTTCAAGATATATTTTGGCAATTTACATTCACTTTTCTTCATGAAGATCACAAAGACAAGCAATTCAGCCAATTAAAAAACGAGATGACTTGTAAGCACTAAGAAAGATGGAATAAGAAACGGGACTCTGAGGCTCAGTGTCCTTAAAACTCCTCACACATTTGGTGAACAAACTCTTTGCTGGTACTGCATAAAGCTGATGATGTGTGGAGCGTGTACAGGCATTTCCTATGATAACTCCTAACAGCAATTTAACAGCTCTGCTCACACTCTCTATAGATCTCCTCTAATCCTTCCTAGATGTTCTTTCCACTGAAAGGTCACTTATAAAATCATTTAAAACATGTTAGACATTCAGGAAGAATTCCTGGTATACAGATGCTCTTGAGCTGTTTCTGCTCACCACTTTTTTCACGTGTTTACAATGAGAACTTTTCTTCCCAATTTAATTTAACAACATTGCCTAACTATCAGCCATGACCCTGACACACAATGATGTTCATTCTTTTCAGAAATATGAGGGGAAATTTATTTCTTCTATAAAATATTTTAATTTTTATTTAGCCCTTCTTTGTAAAAATGAATTATTTTGATTATAAAAGCAATACATGTAGCATAGAAAATAAAAATTGAACAGGAAAGTATGTGTACCCCTATTCATCTCTAACTCTTTGCCCAAACACAATGTTTTATAATTTTCCATTTTTATTTTTTATAAAATCACCATAACTCATGTACCCACATCTCTTGTTTGTCATTGAATTATCAAAGTTAGGCAATATCCTTTGATATAAGCAATGAAAATGATGGAATTAGTATATTTACATTAAATTCTCATCTATATCCTCACTGATACACTTTCCAAATTAAGTTTGTGAATATTTTTAGTTTTTTTAATTAGTTATAGTAATTAAATATTTATTTTTAAACTTAATTTTATCAAGGAATAAATATGCATGGTAGCAAGTTCTAAAGAGCTTAGAAAAAAGAGAAATAATCTCTTCTTACACTAACGGGAACATTTATAAACTGTTTTCATGTTCAGTCCTTTTGGTTGCTTCAACAACTCTGGATAATAAACATATACTTCTGTTTTTAAAATCTATTTTTAGACAATATATATGGACTTAAAAAAATAGAACCTCGCTCGCCTTTTTTCTTTTTGTCTCCTATTAATGTTGTTTATTTTTTTTTTAATTGTTAGCTTCACAACTTTAGAATGCATATTTAAGACCTCAGTTTAAGGTTCCAACAAATTTGGATAGTGTTTAATGATTCCCCAGTTTGCAACATAATGTTATTGTTTCCTCTACCCTTTTCTCCATCATTTGTTTCTGATTCACATCCCAGTTTTTCTGTCAGCTACATTTTAACCTTTTTATTGTCAAGCCATTTAACTAATCAGTTAGATATAAGAGTCCGGAGTTAGACATTTGGGAGAAAGATATAAATTTGGGGGTCATTCAGCATACGGATGGTATTTAAAGCATAAGGTTAATGAGATTGCCTAGGAAGTGAGTATAAATTGGAAATAGAAAGAGGGCCAAGGGCTGAGACTGGGCACTCTGATATTAACTCCAGAAAAAAGACAGAAGGAGAGACAAGTGAGGTAGGGGAAAAACCTAGAGAGAATAGTGCCCTGGAAGCCAAGTAAAGAAAGTATATCAAGGAGGAGCGGATACTCAACAGGGTTAAATAACATGTTAGGACAATGAGATAAGGACAAAGAATTTATATTGAATTTGAAAGAATTTATCACTGAAGGTTAAAGATGTTGGTGTTCATTACAACAGCAGTTTCCATGGAGTTGTGGATAGAGGCAATTAGAGTGTTTTTGTTTTTAATTGAAGAATAATTGATTATTCATGTTTTGGGGATACAATGTTGACTACCATCACCTGTGTACAATGTGATGATCAAATCAATATTATTAGCATGTTCATTATTACACAGCATAATTATTCTTTGTGCCCCTTACCCAATCTCTCCCCAGGCCCCCTCCCTTCCTCCAACCCCTAGTAACTGTAGATTTATTTTCTCCTTCTGAAAGTTCAACATATTGTTGTGGTCCTTCCTTCCTTCCCTCCCTCCCTTCCTTCCTTCCTTCCTTCCTTCCTTCCTTCCTTCCTTCCTTCCTAGCACCCACTTATGAATGAGGACGTGCGGTATTTCTCTTTCTGTGTCTGGCTTATTTCACTTAACATAATTTTCTCCAGTCTCATCCATGTTGCTGCAAATGGCAGAATTTCCTTCTTTTCTATGGCTGAGTAGTATTCCACTGTGTATATATACCACATTTTCCTTATCCAGTTGTCTGTCAATGGACATTTAGGTTGGTTTTCTTGGTTATTGTAAATAGAGCTACTATAAACATGGAAGTGCAGGTATCCCTTCAACATGATGATTTCTGTTCCTTTGGGTATATACCCAGTAGCGAGATTGATAGATCATATGGTAGTTCTATTTGTAGTTGTTTCAGAAACCTCCATCAGAAAGATAGAAAATGCTTAATACACATCAGAATAATTCTTTTTCTTATGCAAAGCTACTATTTTTGTTGGCCTTCTATCAAAAGAACATGTTTCTAAACTTGTTTTTGCAATATAAGAAATTGAATTGTTTTACACTGTCTGATCTGAACCCTGCCACTGCCCTTCTGACCATATCTCTTACTGCTTTACCACTGGATTATTCTGTTTCATTGACACTGACTTTTTGCTGTTCCATGAGTATGCCAGGCACCTGACTGCCTTAAGGATTTGTACCTAGTCTTTCAACCTGCAAAAACACTATGTTTTGGGGGCCGGCCCGGAGGCGCACTCGGTAAGCTCCTGCCGAGGGTTCTGATCCCATATAGAGACCAGTCAGCTCACTGGTTGAGCGCGGTGCGGGCGCGACACCGAGGGTTGCGATCCCATTGCCGGTCACGAAAAAAGACAAAAAGGAAAAAAAAAAAAAAAAAAAACACTTACGTTTCATGTGCTCATACTGTTAAAATTTTTACTGACTATTATATTCAAAGCACCTTTACTCTTTTTTTTTTGCATTATATTTTACTCTATAGAACTTATCACCATCAAAATATTATATGTTTCACTTATTTATTGGTATAAAATCTTTCTCCTCCCATACGAATATATGAAGGTAGGGATTTTAGTCTTTTTGATTCACTGCTGTATCCCCAGCACCAATGGGGCTCACCCATAGTTGATATTCAATAAAATTATAGAATTACAGAATTATAAATTCAATAAAATCATCAAATTAAAAAAATACTTAAGGGGCCGGCCCGGTGGCGCACTGGATAGTGCGCCGCTTGGGAAGTGCGGCGGCGCTCCCGCCCGAGGGTTCGGATCCCACATNAAAAAAAAAAAAAAAAAAAAAAAAAAAAAAAAAAAAAAAAAATACTTAAGTACTCGGAGTCTTTTTGTCATGATTTCTGGCAAATGCACTCAACAACTACTAATTGTTTTCCTAACATCCCACAAAGCCATTCTTGTGCCATGCTAGTCTATGATTGGATTTTGTTCTTCTTTTGTAACAGAGACCATACTGTGCATCTTCTCATGTGCTTGCAGAAAGCTCATTTTTAGTATCTTTTTTATGAATTGTATTGCCAGGAGGTTTGTTTCATTCAGCATACTTGTAAATTTCTTGTGAATAATTATTACTGGATATCTTCTTTCTCTTCTGTTCTGATACACTGTAGCTTATTGCCAAACCCTCTGCCCTGAGAGTACTCTAATTTTCTTTGTGCAGCATTTTGCAATACTTCTTCTCTGTGATATAAGAGAAGGATTTTAGTCATCTTTTTATCATAAAAATAAAACTTTCTGGTAGAATCTCAGTTTTTAATAGTCAGAGCTGTGAATAAACCTATTCATCCCCATGTTTGAATCAAACAAAGAGAGCACAAAACTTCAAATGTACATGTAAAACAACTCACCATTTCTCCTAGCTTCAGCAGTTGAAGCATATCACTGTTCATCTATCACTTAGGCTACAGTGCTGCAATAACATTCATTTATTGAATAAAATTAGTACTAGAGTGTTCTTTATGTCCTAAGTTTTAAAACATTTTCTTATTATTGTTATTATTGCTTTTACTATGGTTCCAAAAATCTTCAGGTCCCCTACTTAAGGGAAAAGAACTAGAGGAGGGTGAAGGCCTCCAATTTCTAAGGCTGATTTTGGATTGGGATTTAATTATGTTCTTCTTTTTATTTGCAATAATTTCTACAAAAAAACAACCTCAAAGAGAACATGTATGTTATACCCCTCCCCTGTAGCCATCACTATATTTATGTTCCTGTTTAGTTTTGATGGTGTGATAATATAATTATTATTTATTTATCTTCCTATGATTGATAGAAATAGATGACCCCTTCACCTCACATGCCATAACTTCCAACATATATTTAACTCAGTTCAAGTTTTATTTATTGAAGCATATTTATGTTATTTTTATATGCAAATTAGGGAAGGAAAAGCAATTTTTGTTTAAAACATAATCCACAAAATAATAAACAATTTAATAAACAACTTTATAAAGAATGTAAAAACTTGTTAATAAACTATTTATTTCTCAATATTTACTAAATATTAGTAACTTAATTATTTAATTCACAAACTCATCAGAAGCCCACCCAGAATGTACTATTTGGCTTCAATATCGACCCCAGTATCGACCCCAGTGCATTTTATTAATAAATTATTTTAACCTATTCAGTTAATTTACGATTTTTTTTCAAAGCAAACTAAGAACAATTTTGAAAGGACTTTTTTCCTATTTATTTTTAGTTAAAAGATTGCGAAGTTGTAGTCTGCCCCAGTTTTTCCATTAATTCAGGTATAGTCTATTCGAAATTATATTCAATAAGGCCTGGGAATTTGTTTTGTTATCATATAATAATACCTGGCCTATAATAGGTAGTCAGTAAATGCTCATAGAACAAATAATTTTCTGTGTGGACTTAGCAATGAATCTTAAATTCCTTTTCTTTAAAAAGGTGGTGTTGGATTGGGATATCCAAGATTAATATTTAATATTGTGTCTGATAAATCATAAAAACATAACTAAAAATGGTCTAAAAAATTGTTCTTGGGCCTAACAACTGAGAAAGAAGTTTTTAGAAATCTGTTTCTCTATGTAATCAAGTAGAGACAATTAAATAAGTTAAATACCAACAAAAATGATCCTATCTCTGCATTCCGTTTCTATGAATCCTTTCAATTGGAAGTAGATGCATGCAAAATAGCTTTAAATATTTAATAAATCATGAATCATATTGAATTAAAATATTATCTGACTGGCAAATGCCAAACATTTTTATCTCTTAAGTTTTATTTTTGTGTATAAACCTAAAATATAGGTCTATTCAAGAGAACAGAATTTTTCAAGGAGAAAAATCAAGACCTGAAATTTACATTGCTCCTCATTTTACATCATTATGATGCAGTGATGTTATATTAGATCAGAATATCACTATTGATATGTATTTGTCCCTACTGAATTATAAAAAACACATTATGATTCTTCAGGATAGAGATTTTATACTTTGAACTGTTCACAGTGCTGCTGGCCACACTTAGAATTTAGATTGCAAGAGAATATTCAGTCTTTCACTTAATAGCACTCAGCCTATTGAATAATTATTTTTTCTGAGTGGGAAACTATTTGAAATATTTTCTCTCAAAGGGACAACATTTATTTTCTATTCTCCTGTGAATTTTATTTTAATTGCAATGCTTGCTATTAACAAAAACGATTGAACATGTTTTGTCACTTACTTGTATTTATTTATAAAATGTTACTATGGTACAGAAAAGGAAGTGCCCATATGTAGAAAACTCATTAAATAAGCAATGTAGCTAAGGCGCAGTAGTACTACATAGTCGGGTGGCTCATGTTCTATTCTTGATTAACTTCTACTAGCTGTGTTATCTTATGAAAGATCAATGTAAACCTCAATTCTTTCAGTTTTAAAACTGGGTAAAATAAGATCTATTACATAGTTGTTATAAAGATAGAATGAGCTAATTCCTATAAAAATACATAGCAAGATTCTTAAGAAAAATGAGTATAGAAGTATTATTACCATGATTATTATATAGTACATATTGTTGCTTGATAGATACATAATCAATAACATGTTATTCTCAAATAGCACTGTTTTTAGTTGCATTATGAAAAAGTATGTAAAAAAAAGCCATGCAAAATTCAGTTGTAGGTTTATTCTTTTATTATGGACTTCATTGATAAATTGGAAATGGATGCTAATTTGCTGAAACAAAAATTATAGGAGCTAGAAGGACAAATGATTAAATTTTCAGACAACTGCCTTTCAAAAAAATATTAAAGTATATATGAATACAAATTATAAAACCTTCAGAAGAAAATAGTTTGATGACTACTTATTTATTCTAGTATTATTATTCTAATTATTAATAAG
>NW_007727364.1:395098-397586 GCF_000696425.1 Galeopterus variegatus
AAAAAAAATTACTCTATTTTAGGTAAGGGAGTTGAAATTTTTAATATTATTTACACCCCTACCAAATAGGTAATTATTGTCCTAAAATTAGATCCATATGACTATATGTGGAAATTTAGAGGAACAGAATGATTCATTTGATAGATGAATAATTAATGGTATGGGTGAACTGACTCCCATCTTGATATTTGTTTTGTTTATTCTTCCATTCAATCGAAGTTTAAACTTTAACAAATCTTTAGTCTATCCCTTTCTTTTATATTAATCAGTGACTATTATTCTGCTTTTACAATGTTTCATATTTTCTCTATGCTTTTTCATTTCCATGGCAACCACTCAAGTGTTTTTCTTAAATGGAGCTTTACTATCTGGGCTGGACAAAAATATATTGGAGTCCTGGACATGCTAATGTAGTTGCACTCATTCAAGTAGATAATTTTTAAATATTTTTTCGACATTTATTTAATAAATGTGCAAAGAAACTGACATTTTATTATACTCAGTATAAATTTTACAGCACAAACTTGTGTATGGAAATGTTATATTGCTTTCAAAAAGTCAAATTGCATCTACTCAGCATCTTCACCTGATGAATTGCCAAAAAATTCAATTTCTCCTCATTAGGGATTCTTTCTCTCTTTTGTTCCATCCTTCTCAGGGTTGTGTGAAGATACTAAAAAGCTTTCTTGGTGTAGAATATATGCAGTGGGAAACCTGGATTTATTCCACATGTTGTGGTCACTATTAATATGTTTGTTACATAAGCCAACATGATCACTTGTAGCAGAATATAGCCCTAATACCATGCTTTGAGCAGAGACAGTTGTGCTCCCATAAGTATGCCATGTACCATTTCCTCTGTGATCTAGTTGCATCTTATGGTTCTGAAACATCCTTGATAGAATGTCTCTCCTCAGGATCAGTTGCACAATTTTCCAGTTCCCATTTATAGAAAAGCTATTTGATGGTGGGGGGAAGGGAGAGTGTATTTGATGTCACCACATCCCCGTTCCTTATTCTAATTAAGATTGCTCCCCTCACTACTCCAATGAAACTGATTCCTTCAAAGACACTGTTGATCGTCATGTTGCCAAATCCAGNTTTTTTTCTTTTTTTCATTTCAAACTTGCTTCACTTCTGCTGTTGCCCAGGCCAGACTCCATGAAATGATTGTTGACTCTTCTCTTCCTTTCACACTCCATGTCCAATCCATCATGAAGAATTGATAATGCACTAGGCAGAAGTAAAATTCCTGGAGTGATGTCCTTGAGGAAGTGACAAGAAAATGTGATTCCATATGCAGGCTGAGTGATTGGCCTCAAGTAAAAACAGGGCCAATTTATCTATCCAAAAGGAAGGAAGGGAGAGTAAATGGGGATAGATGCAAGTAAGTTGATAGACGTGGTGATAGGCAGATGCAGAAGTTACTTTCCAGTAGTGGCATACCAAGGTCGGAGTAGTGGGAGTGAGTGGTATAGGCATTGTCTGCAAAACATTTAAAAACAATAAATCCAACTGACAGTTGGTTTGTTGGAGAGTAAATGGGGATAGATGCAAGTAAGTTGATAGACGTGGTGATAGGCAGATGCAGAAGTTACTTTCCAGTAGTGGCATACCAAGGTCGGAGTAGTGGGAGTGAGTGGTATAGGCATTGTCTGCAAAACATTTAAAAACAATAAATCCAACTGACAGTTTGTTTGTTTGTTTTTTAAATTTATTTTCACCAAGTTTTGGCAGTTTAAACAATGTCAGTAAAAAAAAAAATACTGTTAGAAAAGAAAATATATCTTTATGTCTTTATACACATACATATGTACTTAACTTAAACTTTGGTGTAAGTTCTGAAACAGAGGTTGTCAAACATTTTATGTAAATAGCCAGATAGTATTTTAGGCTTTTTGGCAATATGTGAATAAACAAGTATGTTTGCATCTCAATTAAAATATAGGCAGCAGGTCAGCTTTGGTCCATGGGCCATAGTTTGCCAGCTCCTGTTTTAAGCAATGGCCTGCAATAGGAAAAGACTTCTTCCTGCTCTTCTAGCCTTGTAGTAGTGTATCTGCCTTGTGTTTATTGCTGTTTGCTCAGCAAGAAAAGAAAAATCATTGTCTGTGAGTGAGAAACAGGAGAAGGTATAGAAAATCTGAGGAGAGAGGAGCTAGGTAAGAAGGATTGAGGATGAGAAATTGAACAGCGTAAGAAAATGTGTGATTGCCTGGCAGTGCTAGTAACTCTCTTGTATTTATTGATTATAAACTTAACTGTGAAGCAGTTTGTATAATTTAAGGTTTGTCTCCAGCCACATTTAGCTGAGTAGGTCCACTCTTGAAGTATATTGAAATCTGAATTTAACCAGGGCTAGTATTTTTCCAGAAAAAAAAAAAACAATGGAGCGATATGCAGAAAAATAAGTTGACTTTTTTTAAAAATTTAATTGTGCATACTTTATTATGCACATTGTTGGAAAGGGAGGCCACTTGGAAAAAAC
>NW_007727364.1:399335-414376 GCF_000696425.1 Galeopterus variegatus
AACCCAAAAAAAAAAAAAAAAAAAAAAAAAAAAAAAAAAACAGCCAGAAGCATCAGGAGATTTATCTCTTATCTCTTCCAAATACCTTGAGGATACATCTAATTGGTATATTCTAATTATAGTTGCAAAGGAATCTGATACAGTTTTTAGTATTCTGATCCTGCTGTACTGAATGGGTGAATTAGAAGTTTGTGGGAATAAATGTTGAGTGCCATTTGACGATATCTCACATTGATTTATTTTTCCTGGGGGAAGCAATATAATTATTAAGAAAAAAATTAGCAAAATTTTTCTGTAGTTCTTATTTTCTCCTCATTTTCCTATTGTGATTTTGTAAATAAACATGTTCTTAGAAGTCATATTAAAGCATTTAAAGAATCTATTTTAAAATAAATACCCTATATTATGTAGGGGCATTTTGTTTGGTAATAATTATAAGCATATTTCCTAAGGACTACAAACTTTCAATAGTATATGAAAATATTTGAGGACTATAAAAAGTAAAAACCACTCCAAAAAACAAAAAAGAAAACTGAGAGTTGACGCTTGTAAATTTTTATTTGAATATCCACTTAAACTCATTTTATAACTTCATCAATTGTTGAATTTAATATTCAAGAAAAGTTTATTCCTATGAAATCAATGTTGGTCATTTTCTTTAATTCCAAAGTATTACTGAGTATGCACAATAATTGTACAGAAACCATAGCCAATTGCCAGTAAAATGTACAGTATTAAAAAAAAAAAGCAATGTTATGCAAACTTTACCTTTTACTGAAAAAGTTCATAAGATATATTATTTTGTATTATTGTTATAATTTAGAACATATAGCATATATTAGACTATTTTTATCTTTTGAAGAAAGATATATGTTTGATACAATATGGGGTGCATCCTTCAAATGTAAGAAAACCTGGGACCTACAGGAGTTTTAAATGAGCCCTGACACGAAGATTTACTATTACTACCTGGACACTATGGAAAACCCTCAATAGTGTTAGGCCCACACTATCAGAATTTTTCCCATGCTCACTCCTAAGCATCCTATCAAATAATCCAATTTACAATTTGTACCTGACCTGTTTTGCACAGCTGACAGGCTTACCTGTGTAACTGCTATGCTTATTTTGTGTCAACTATCTGCACTCATGCACTTTTGTCCCCTGAAACATACCATCTTCAGACTTACGTTTCTAAATGGGAGATGTGGCCAAGGCATTTCCTGGCTTAAGAACCCTGAATAGCTTCACGGTATGCCCAGAATAAAGCTGGAACTTCTTAATAATAAATCTATGACCCCTGAACCATCTTCTCTAGCCACACCAGTCTGCACATCTTTCATAGAACCCTGAATAGCTTCACGGTATGCCCAGAATAAAGCTGGAACTTCTTAATAATAAATCTGTGACCCCTGAACCATCTTCTCTAGCCACACCAGTCTGCACATCTTTCACGAAACACACCTTACTCATTCCCAACTCTGTTTTTAGGTTTGTGATGCTGTCTGCACTTGGAAAGTTGTCTTTTTTCTTATTTAACCAACACTTCTTCACCCTTTAAATCACCCAGTTTTATTAGGTTTTATCTCATCACCTCTGGCCAAGGTCATCTCTTCATTTTATTTGATAATTAAAAATAAATAAATAACCAACTAAATAAGAGAGTACTAGAAAAAAAATAATTCATATACTAAGGACAGATCTTTTTTCCCTTTTAATCCTCCATTTGAAATCATGATTTACATGAGTTTTATAAATAATTACAATTATCTAATCAATTAAAAATAGAAAGGTATTTTAAATTAGTAAATGTATTTACTAAAAGATAAATATTATATCTTAATAACGATAACTATCCTATGTTCTTCATCTAAAAAATAAATTAAAAATGAGAAAATATCAATTATTTAGTTCAAATCATATTATTATTATATATCTATGCATTAATCTGCTATATCCAGAAATGTCATGGGAATTATTGAGTGCAAGACATTATTCTTCAAAGTCTACTGATATTTGTAAATTTCCTTCTGGTTTACACGTTCTTAGATTCAGTTTAGGCTGTCAATGATATTCTTTCAATAATAATCCTTCAACATCCAGAGACAGAGCTGTCTGTGCTATGGACATATTGTTGCAGTGTTTTTAACACTCTGAAATTTCCAAAAGTATATAAGAGACAAATTTTTAAAATTCCCATTCCTTTGTAGTTTTTTCCTTTTATCTGACAGCCTTTTCATAAAGATTAAGTTTAGTACACTGTGTATAATAATGTTGCCTAACAGACCATTTCATAGATTTAAGAGTCTCTTCAGGAAATGATTTTACCTGGCAGTTATATCAAATTTGATTGTTTGTTTATCTATTTATATTATCTTGTTTAATCATTTGTTTTTAGTGAATATCTTGGCACAAAGGACAGGGATTGTTTTACTTGGCATATTTCATGAGGTATGCAAAATTGAACCAAGTGTTTATCACAGTGATATTATTTATATGATACAAGTATTTTGAAGAAAAGGCGTATGGTAAAGACTATTTTTTCCTCTAAAGAAACACATTTTTTTAAAGCCCAATTTACATTTTTAATGTTAAGTGAACTTTCACATTACTAAAGAGCGTCTATAATTCTATCTTTTCTAAAAATCAAAAGAAAAAGAACACATGATATATTAAACTTAAGATAATACCCATTCTGTTATTTCCAAAAATATATATATATATAAATGTACATAATCAAATGTACATAATCACAAATATACATAGTCACAAAGAAATAGTAGTCCTGGTGACTGATATGTTATTACATGTTTTCCCTATTGAAAATTTATTTTAAAATGAACAGGAATGATTCTTCATTAAAACTGATGTGTTCTTTCTAATAAGTAAAACTAGTCATTAGCTGAGAAAACTTCATCTTCAGGTCACCCCCTTTAAAAGTTAGAAATTATTGCTCATCGCTCATTGTTGTTATTTCCTGTTAGAATTTAAGCTTTAATGATTTTGCCATATTCTTTATAATATGAAGAAATTATTTTAAATTATTTTCTACTGCAAACCTAATTGCTTTTGTTTTTTAAGATTTGATTTCCCATTATTTTCAATACCATTTTTGTTTTTTCTTTAAACTACACGTACAAATAAGCATGCACTCACACACAAGTACATGCACACGTGTGCACACACACATGTAAGAATATGCAATAAGTAGTATGTCCACTCGCACCAGCTGTATAATTTGTGGGGCCCAGTTTCAAATGAAAATGTCAGATCCCTTGTTCAAAATTATTAAGAATTTCAAGATGGCAATAGAAAAGCACTAAATCAAATGTGATGTCTTTCTGAGAGTGGGGCCCTGTATGACCGTACAGGCCACACATCCACTAAACAAGCCTAGCTTTTCACATTCTCTACAGGAAAATTGTATAATCCTACTAAGTAGTCAGCCTTCTTCATTTCTTTGGAATTGAATCAGTTATATATAACAAAGACAAATAGTAATAAAATACCAGTTACTGCTATTAATGTTCCTTCATGTTCAGGTACAGCTATAGAACATATATTTTTATAACCCTCAAGACGAGTACATGTTTCTATTCCATGAACTGGGGCATAATAAAATCGAATTGTCTTTGTATCCAAATCTTAAATAACTTTTCTCACCTATGAATCTCTAGAGTATAACACAACAAAGTGACAGACAAAAAAAGTCTACTTCTTAAAGTGCAATATCCAAACTGTACTTTCAACACATTCTCACCTATGAATCTCTAGAGTATAACACAACAAAGTGACAGACAAAAAAAGTCTACTTCCTAAAGTACAATATCCAAACTGTACTTTCAACTGTACTTGTACAGACTGTACTCTCATGGGAAGAAAGGAGCTTACAGCTTTCCACAGGGTGTGAGGGGTGTGAGGAGTAAACTCTAATCTAATGACTTAAGTGTAGATTTCCTAAATAGATTGGTAGTGTATTTCCTTTTTGCATCAACAATATCCCGTCAAAGATTTTTTATCTCTGCTGATAATGGAAAAGGAGGCACTAATTTGAAGTGTCATATCATATGACTGCTTTATAATAGGCTTATGATATTATAAGTCTATGCAGAAGTAGTTTCAATGTGAATGCTAGTAACATGGTATTTTATAATTTTAAAATAAATTTATTAGAAATTTGTGTCCTCTTCTATCAGTTCTACATCAGATTTTGTTGTGCTGGTTGTGGGGGATGAGTGTGGAGGGAGTGGAGGTGGAAAAGTAAGTGGTGACACAGTCTGTCTTATGCCCTGAACCTCTCAACAGCAGCAACATGTGTCATCTGAAAGGCCTTTTTCTTCCTGTCTCTGAGTAAGAGTTATTTCTCTTTTTATCAATTCTGTTGATTTCACTGCTCTTTTTTCCCCTTTGGAACCACCCTGTATTAGTTTTCTCCTATTTCACATACATCTTTAAATTTTTTTACTGGCTACTTTTATTTTTATTCCTATTCATTCCTTAACCCACTACAGCTTGAGATAAATTTTTAGTGCTCTCTATACATTGCCTAAATTGCTCCTTTTTTTTCTCTCTGCCTGTTTTATTTATTATTTTGGTAAGAACAGATAACAAGATATCTATCCTCTTAATAATATTTTAAGTGTTCATGCTATGGTCTGAATGTTTGTATCTCCTCAAATTTCATATGTTGAAACCCTAACCCCAAAGTGAGGGTATTAGGAGGTGAGGCCTTTGGGAGTTGATTTTTTAATGAGGACAGAGCCCTATGAATGGAGTCAGTGCCATTATAAAAGATGCCCAGACGAGTTCATTTTCCCCTTTTATCATTTGAGGACACAGCAAGAAGATGCTGTCTATGACTCAGAAAGTGGACCCTCACCAGACACCAAATTCACCTTGATGTTGGACTTCCTAGCTTCCAGAACTGTTGAAATAAATTTCTTTGTTGATAAGCTACTCAGTTTAAAGTCTTTTGTCACAGCAGCCTGAATGGACTAAGACACTACAGTATTGTTGACTATAAGCATAAAGGTGTACAGCAGATCTCTAGAACTTGTTCATCTTGTATAACTGACACCTTATACCCAGTGAACAGCAACTCCCCCTGTCCCCCTGTCTTCAGCTCCTGGCAACCACCATTCTACTTTCTCCTTCTATGAGTCTGACTATTTTAGTACTTCATATAAGTGTAATTATGCAGTATTTGTTCTTTTGTGACTGGCTTATTTTACTTAGCGTAATGTCCTCCCGGTTCATCCTGGTCATGCATCGCAGGATTTTCTTTATTATGGCTAAGATTCCATTGTGTGTATGTACCACATTCTCTTTATCCACATAAGTGTAATTATGCAGTATTTGTTCTTTTGTGACTGGCTTATTTTACTTAGCGTAATGTCATCCCGGTTCATCCTGGTCATGCATCGCAGGATTTTCTTTATTATGGCTAAGATTCCATTGTGTGTATGTACCACATTCTCTTTATCCACTCCTGTATTAATGAACATTTAGGTTGTTTCCAAGGCTTGGCTATTGTGAATAATGCTGCAATTTTACCAGAAACCTGGGTCTTCCTCAATCAGTTCTACAATAGCTTTTGTATGTGTTGATTGCGGGGGGTGAGGGTGGAGTGGGAAGAGTTGGAAAAGCAAGAGGTAACACAGGCTGTATTATAACCAAGACCACTCAGCAGCACGAATGTGTGTCATCTATCTAAAAGCCTTTTTTTTCTTTCTTCTCTGAAGCAGAGAAACTCTTGCTTGAGGGAGTACATATATGTCTTCAAGATCCTGATTTCAATTCTGTTGAATAAAATACCCAGAAGTAGGATTGATGGATCATATGATAATGTTTTGAGGAATCTCCATATTGTTTTTAATAATAGCTTCACCATTTTACATCCTCACCAACACTTGTTATCTTTTGGGTTTTTGTTTGTTTTGTTTTTCTAATAGCCATTCTAAAAGGTGTAAGGGGATATCTCATTGTGGTTTTGATTTGCATTTCCTTGATAATTAGTGTTGTTGAGCATCTTTTGATATACCTGCTGGCCATTTGTATGTGTTCGTTGAAGAAATTGTCTATTCAAGTCCGTTGTTCACTTGTTTTGTTGTATTTCATTTTGATATTGAGTTGTAGGAGTTCCTTATATATTTTGGCTATTAACTCCTTATCAGATACGATGGGTTGTAAATATTTTCTCACACCTTGTAAATAGTCTTTTCATTCTGTTGATAGTTTCCTTGCAGAGCAGAAGCTTTTAAATTTGGAACAATTCAACTTGTTTATTTTTGATTTTGTTGCTTGTTAAGACAGTACGGTACTGGTATAAAGACAGACATATAGACATTTAGTCTAGCTTTTGTGCATGCTGCTCACTCTGTCTACCATGTGCTTCAGCAAACTTTTCATCCTGGTTAACCCCTACCCCCCTATTCAGCTCAAACATTACCTGCTCCATAAATCTCAAACAGACTTCATCAGGAAAAGTAAGTGAACCCTTCCTTCTTTTTGAATCTTAAGAGAGTGCACATCTTCACTAACTCTCTTTTAATATGTTGTTAAGTATTTTTCATTTATGTGTATATCGCCCTCACTAGACTGAGAAAGATAAATATGAATGATAAGAAGTGATTTCTGGGATTGTGATATTTAAGTGAAAAAAGCAAAACAGAAAATATTAAAGCATTATATTATAAAATAGAAATATTTCTCAAAATTACTAGTTCTTCATCAAAAAATGGTTAGAAGTTCATAAGAGAAACTACTTAGAAATGGAAATAAGATAGGTACTTGCTTGATTTCTCTTTCTGTTAGTTCATTAGTAGAGAATATAAATGCAACTGATTTGGGGGCATTTGTTTTGTATCCTGCAACATTACTGAAATTATTAACTAGCTCTAGGAGTTTTTTGATAGAGTCCTTAGGTTTTTCTATATATAGTATCATGTCATCTGCAAATAGGGACATCATCATTTCCAATCTGGATGCCCTTTATTTCTTCCTCTTATCTGATTACTCTGGCTAGTACCTCCAGTAATATGTTTAATAGAAGTGGTGAGAGTGGGCATCCTTGAGTTTTTTGATGTGATGTATCACATTTATTGACTTTCTTGAGTTGAACCATCCTTGCATCCCTGGGATGAATCCCATTTGATCATACTGTATATATATATATATTTTAATATGTTGCTGTATTCTGATTGCTAATATTTGTTGAGGATTTTTGCATCTCTGTTCATCAAGGATATTGCCCTGTAATTTTCTTTTTTTTTTGTTCAGTCTTTATCTGCTTTTGTTATCAGAGTTATGTTGGACTCATAGAATGAATTTGGGACAGTGGCTTCTGTTTCAATTTTTTGGAATAGTTTGAGTAGAATTGGTATTAATTCCTCTTTAAACATTTGATAGAATTCAACTGTAATGCCATCTGGACCTGGTCTTTTCTTTGTTGGAAGATTGCTGATTACAGCTTCAGTCTCATTGCTTGTTATTAGTCCATTCAGGTTTTCTATCTCTTTTTGGTTTAGTCTTGGTAATATGTATGTGTCAAGAAACTTATCTGTATCTTCCAGGTTTTCATATTTGTTGTCATACAGTTGTTTATAATAGTCTCTAATGATTCTTTATATTTCTGTGGGATAGGTAGAGATAGACTTCCCAGGCATTTTGAAGGAAATAAATATTTTAAGAAGTCTTTTAATTTTTGTTTCATAATGATATACCATAAGCAAGTAGTACCAAAATTTCTGAGATGAGAAAACAAAATAAAAAAAAAATTGTTCACAGTTATTTTGAAAATGTCCAACCTACATCTTCTGTTACCAATGAAAATTTCAAGGAATTCTTTGTAGTAATTGATAACAGACTTGGCAATAATGCTGAATGAGATTCAGATTGCATTTCCTTTAATGAAGTTCTTGTGGTATTTCTTTTCCCGACAAAATGTAATTATGTGAGAGTTTAGTGGTAACATTCATGACATCGAAATTACAGGAGAGATTACAAATATTCTGGAAAGCACAAAACACATATTGAAATTAGATGGTTAATACTTAATATTCAGACATTCAATAAAATATATATTTATATTAAGAGAGAGAAAAAACTGTGTACAGAAATTAGATGGTTAATACTTAATATTCAGACATTCAATAAAATATATATTTATATTATGAGAGAGAAACAACTGTGTACAATATTATTACATGTAGTTTGTTCGTGACTGGTTTTTCTTCAACTTTTTTCCTTTTTTTTTTTGACAATTATAAATGTGGCTTAACTTTACTGGTGTACATAGAATCTTAAAGTAGAACACAGTAACCACTTCCAGCCTTTCTATCTTATATGTGAGAAATTAGTATTGAGAGGTTGAGAGACTTCTTTGAGGTCACACAGATTTTAGTGGAATTAGTCTTGAAATGACAAATTGAATTTCTGCCCATTATAGCACAAAGTTTCTTTTTCCACAATCCATGAATCTTATAAGATGCATGTATTTAAAAAGTACTGGTAAATAGGACTTGTGAACGTAACAAAGTAGAGAATGCACAATGTGCTTCAGGTTTATGGTCTTAATAAAGAGGTTGGCTGGCATTCATCAATGACTAATGGAGAAGAGAAAAAGTGGATTTGAGGTCATATGCAGTTTTCATAAAAAATGCTACAGAAAATGAAGCATTATGGAAGAATAGGAAACTGGAAAATTATGTATGAAAACTCAAGAAAACACAAGATATTTGGGAGTACATTACAACTGTTGATCTATTTTAAAAATATACAGAATTTCAAGAAGAGTGGGTTTTCTGTTGCAAATTTCATATTTCATTAACATTCATGATTAAAGAATTCCTTAACTTGTTAACCTTTCACCTTAACACTGGATACTTTTAACATCTACTCATTTTTATTTTGATTATATATTTTAGCTGGATTTTTAATAACTTTTTTTCCTCAACTATTATAAGCTCCTGATATAGAACTATTTCTAGATGAATATTCAATTACTGTGCATTCAGTAAGTGAATGATGAAATTGTAGGAAGTCCTGATACTTGAAGATAATTGACATTAGAGAAAAATCCATTTATATTTCTTCCATTTAAAACTGTCCAAATTTCTCAAATAACTACTGAATGAAATGAACTACACAAGATTTTATCTTGCAAATAAATAGAAATTACTAAAATAAATTTGTCTTCTATTTTAGAGAAAATTTAGGCTTTAATTGCAATGGTATAATAGTTCTTAAAATACACAAGAATGAGTCTAGTGCTGATTTGTTTTTTGGGCATTTTTTTGACAAGATTACACTAAGGGAAATACAATATCCTTCACCTCATACTTGACTTGCAAGGTGTGATTATACTGAGAAACATTTCTGCAAAAAATATTCAAGGGTTTCCTCATGTTTTCCAAGGATATCTCAAATATTTAAAATCCAAATATTTTTCTTCTGAAGTGCCTAGTATGTCCTCTTTCTTTTGTAAGTTTTGCAAAATTTCATTTGCAAAAATCTACACTAAAGGAACTATTTGCTAGTGTTAAAAGTATTGGTCTATTTGCACAATAATAATTAAGTAAGTAGCCAGTTCATTAGTGAATAATTTTTTATTATGATATTATTTTATTATGTGGAGATTATTATTAAACACTTTTATACCAAAGACCTCTGTTTTAGTTCATTTTCTGTTGCTGATAACAGAATACCTGAAACTGGTCAATTTATAAAGGAATAAAATTTATTTCTTACAGTTTTAGAGTATGGGAAGTCCATGGTCCAGGGGTACATCTGGTGAAGGCCTTTTTCTTGGTGGGAATGCTCTACAGGGCCCCAGGGTGATGCAGGCAATCACATGACAAGGATGGCAAGAGCTCTACCATGTGCTCTCCTTATAAAGCCACCAGTCTACCATAAGGATAACCCATTAAACCATTAACTCATTACTTCATAAGTGGATTAATCCATTTATGAGGGCCTAGTCCTCACAATCCAATCACCTCTTAAGGGCCCCACCTCTAAATATGATAACCAGATTTCCCACCATCTTTATACTGTTATAATAGGAATTAAACTCCAATGAATTTGGGGGAGACATTTAATCCTCAGCAATCTCCCTGAATAATTGGATGAAACAGCTACATTTTTTGACATTTCACCACTTTGAAAGGATTATTTATTCAATCATTCAATGTTTGAGATTCAAACTTAAATTTTATAAAATGGATAATTAATTAATCATTTTTTTCTTTCTTTTTTTTATTTTTGGCAGTTGGCTGGTACAGGGATTGAACTCTGGACCTTGGTATTATCAACACCATGCTCTAACCAATTGAGCTAACCAGACAGCCGTGATTAGTCATTTTAAATATTAGTCGGAATGCTATATATTCATTCTGTGGATCCCTGGGCTAATACTCCTTCCAATCCCCACTTTTATCTGCAGTAATGGCACTACAATCTATAAACCAAGGTCAGGCTAGATCACTGTATGTTTACATGTTCATTACTGATCAAGATTATTTTTCACCTAGCTATCAATCAAACTATCATCAGAATGTAATCATAGTTCTAAGAATAGGAGATCAGTTTAGAAAATGATTTACATTAATAATCTACTTCAGACATTAAGTGTTTTAATTTGCAGTAGAGATCTTCATGGGTGGAAATGTAAGCTACAGTAATGGATTCATTAACTCATAACTTGAGGTCAAGAAACGTTTTTCTTCGTGGTTACTACATTCCTGAATTGCATAAATGAGATATGCAGGTAAAGCTTCTCTTAGAATTGTAGGTATTAGTCCTAAGGAATCAGGGTCAGCCATTATGTTATCTGAATTTGTTTTTGGCACTTCCAGAAGCTTTTTTGTGATCTCATCATACCCGTTTTTCTTCTTTCTTATTGTTAAGTTGACAATGTGATTTATTGTTCAAACCAGGACACTTCTGAGAATGATATGGGATGCTATTAATAACTACAGTGACACAATAGGCATAAACTGGAATTGTCCAGGGCAAATCAGGACTTATGGTAACTCATCATAGTGCTTTCTGTGCCAAGAAGTGCTGTCCTTTACCTTTCAGGAAAATCTGCCTTTAGCTATTGATCGCTTTAAAATGTGAAATACGAGTAGGTAATCAAAAGGTACCTCTGTGGAAGGTCTTAACATTTTTAACAAAAGATTAAAGCCTTAAAGAAGTGAAGCTTGTAGTTTAGATCATTCTAAACATCATCCAGAGAAATGCTGTACTTTTAAATGGTGCTAATTAAATGCTTGCTACTTCACCTTTACTAAATTTGGTATCCCATCAAGTTTCCAGAGATAATATGTTGTGTTATATACATTGTTTTCTTTTATTTACATGTACCCAGTCCTTCCTTTCAAGCAAATTGTGCTAGGTACAGAAAGCCACCTGATGGCTCATCCTATTAGTTATTTCTGCCGTACCTCTAATCTCATCTCTCTCCCAGATTTTAAGTTTGCCTCAACTTCTCTAAAAGTGAGCAGAAGAGGAAAATAGTAACAATATTAAAGTACTTTCAAAACATTTTAAAGAGAAAATACAATTAAAATAGCAAAGCAGTAAAATTTCACCACGCTTGCTCAGCTATTTCTGTGAGTCAATTAGATGAACAAATTCTAACTTCTATCAAGGGAATGGATGCTAGCATGGGTCCAGGGCTTTCCTCCCATTCTTTCCTAACAAAAATATGTTCATTCATTTATTCAACAGTTTGTTACAGTCCAACACTGCACTAGAAATACAAAATGTAAAAAGACATAGTTTCTATTTCATAGTCAGCAGGAAAGATAAATATACATACAGGGAATTGCAGTCTGATAGAGTTAACTAAAACTCTAGAACAGCAAAGAGAAGAACACAGAGCTTCAGGAAAGCTTCACAGAGCTCATGGATCAGTGGAATCCTGAAGTATGAGTGAACATTTGCCAAGCTGAGAAATGGAGAAATGATACCACAGGCTAAGGGAGTTCACATAACAGAGTGAAGGCACAGAGAAGAATGTAGCATTCAGGCTGTGGACAGTTGCAAGTGAGTAGAATGCCAGGAACCCATCCTGTGGTGAGATGCCAGTCAAGGCAGGTAGGCCGGAGGGTGAGAGGACCTAGATAACACCAAAAGGGGTTTTTAAGTAAGAGTTAACAGGAACCAACAGAGGTATTTTTGAAGAATAATTATAATTAGATTTTAATCTAGAAAGCTAACTCTGTTAGCAATGTAAGAAATATTTGTAGAGGGCCGGCCCGGTGGTGCACTGCTACAGTGCGCCGCTTGGGAGCGCGGTGGCGCTCCCGCCGAGGGTTCGGATCCCACATACAGACCGGTTCCCGCTCACTGGCTGAGCGAGGTGCGGGCGCAGCACCGAGGGTTGCGATCCTGTTGCCGGTCCCGGTCCAGTACGGGTGCGACACTGAGGGTTGCGATCCGTTGCCGGACACGAAAAAAGACAAAAAGAAAAAAAAAAAAAAAGAAATATTTGTAGAAACATGGGATAAAATGTTGAGGGCCTAATGGGAGTCCATCAGTGACAAGGAAGTAGGCATTTAATTCATCCAAAGCAATAATGAGACCATGTATTTATTCATTCTGAATGTAATGTATATAGTCCTGCATCACTTAGTGACTGGGATACATTCTGAGAAACATGTCATTAGGCGATTGCATCATTGTGTGAACATCATAGAGTGTACTTACACATACCTAGATGGTGTAGTCTACTACACACCTAGGCTGTATGGTACAGACTATTGGTCCTAGGCTACAAACTTGTACAGCATGTACTGTACTAAGTACTGTAAGCAATTGTAACACAAATGGTAAGTATTTGTATATCTAAACATATATAAACATAGAAAAGATAATGTGTTGTGCTCCAAAATTACAACAGCTGTGATGTTACTAGGTGATAGGAATTTTTCAGCTCCATTATAATCTTATGGGACCACCATCATGTACACGTTCTGTCGTTGACTGAAACATCATTACTCAGTGTGTGACTCTATTTAGATGCCAAATACCGCCCTAGCTGATACACATCTGAACATAAATTAGGGCTGGCTCAGTTGGTTTGAACACAGCCTTCTAACACTAAACATGAATTAGGCTACCAATGTATGATTTAAATAGATTTGAACACAGCTCTCTTTTCATAAAACTTAGAATTGAGATAGGGTTTCTGCTTCCTGCCTAACCTGGTTCTTGAGAGACATAATAAAAAATTTTAGATTTTAATGATACTGATTCATGGATGAGGATTTACTTTAAACTCCTCCATCTTAGCCCACAAATGATTCCTGTCCAAAGAATTGAAGATAGATGACAAATCAGTAAAAACAGTAAAAAGTGTTATGTTGTTCGTGGCAGATTTCTTCAAAAGGTGAGAGTGTGACAGTGATCAACATTAGTGTGGCTGTGCTTGAAATATATATTTTCTTAAAATGATATATTAGTATGTTTCTTTTGTTTAGATACCTGGAACTGGGTAATTTATGAAGAAACAATATTTATTGCTTACAGTATCAGAGGCTGAGAAGTCCAAAGTTCAGGGAATAAAGTTCAGGGCTTTCTTTGGTGGTGATTTCAATGGCGCAGGGTATCACATTGCAAGGAAGGCAGAAGCAAGACAGAGACTAACCTCCTCACGTGTTCTCCTTTCAAAGCCCTCAGAACCACACTCATGACCACCATTAAACCGTCAATTTATTAATCCATTCACTAGGGCGTGGTCTTCACAATCTAATCACCTCTTCAAGGCCCCACTTTTTAATTACCATAATAGGATTTCCCACCCTCTTAACATTGTCACAGTGGGGTTAAGTTTTGTGGGGACATTAAATCCACAGCAAATGACATTGGTCCAAAAGACCCAGACCTCTCATGTAAGGAGATAGCTGAGTGAAGTTGTGAGCACTTTTTAGCAAGCTACAGATTTCAGCAAGTATTGGTTTACATGTCCTCTTTCACCTGCACTATAAACATCTTGTCAGAAATAATTACATATATTTATCATTGTATTTTCAGTCTAGAACACAGTGCTAGAACATAGAATTATAAATGTTTGTCAAATAAAACTAAAATTAATGGATATCTGAGATATGAATATAGAATAATTTCAATTAACACTTATATGGGAACCTCTGTTCCTAAATCTTTTTCATCATTAGCAAGATCAGGAACTCCCATTGGGATCTGATATACTCACATTTTCTGCTGGGTTGTTTTGGGGTAAGAAAGGGCAAACTTATATCTAATCTTTTGTTCCACTCTTATTGTGCTCTGCTAACTTCTCTAGGATTTTTCATATGTTTGTATTTATTCTCAGCAGTCATTAAATAATGATGATCTAATAAACTTCAGCTCATATCTAACTATATATGACAAGCCAGAATGGGTGAGTAATTGGGAGCTTTAAATAGAAATTATTATTATTTCGCTTGAGTATTTCTGTCAAAGTAGGATGCTTTTGTCCCAAAGAACAGTCCTTTGGATATTGTTTTTTAAATTTGTGTTCTCTGCCACCAGCAGAGGAACTTTTAAAACAAATTGCAAATTAAAAAAAAGGACTGTCCAATGAGCTCTTCCTACTACTTTTCCCCATTTTTATAAATGCAGGGACCATTCCCTATGCTGCCTTTTGCTTGGGAAGCTGTAAAAGGTACAGAGGAATGTATATGATAGAAGGAAGTACTTTATTATAGATGTTTTTTTCTCATGTGTTTTTATTGCAAATATAATTATATCCTCAGAAATCTCATATCACTTGGCATTTATTCTTGTATAGTATTTATCAATTGTAATTTATTCACATATTTATGTGTCTGAATTCTCTCCCTACTAAATAGTAAGCTGTGTTAAACCAACTTCTATTGTTCTTTTTTCCTGATATAGTACCTCACAAATAACAAGCATAAAGTAGTTGCTCAACCAATATCTGATTAATAAACTATTTTCTGTTACCTATATTTCAAAATATCTACTTCTTCTGGAACAAACCACATTTAATATGGATTATTGATTGGGGGGGG
>NW_007727364.1:415244-416393 GCF_000696425.1 Galeopterus variegatus
CCCTACATATTACCTTCTTATTTCCTTTTCTTTTCTTCACCTATTAAAAAAGAATATTTATTATGTTTCTCTCCTCTCTTCCTCTCTCTTTCTCTCCTTTTTTTCCCTCTCTTTTTTCCTTCACCATCTTCTTTTTCTTTCAGGATCTTCAGCTCATATATATATATTTACTTTGTGTTTAATCTGTAAACTATAATGGTAATTAATTTGATCACCTCTGCCACCGTCAACTGGCCAACTTTTTCACTTGTTTAAGGTTTTTTCCTAAGATCTAGCTTTTAATTCATTTGTTTTACTGTTCAATACAAGGCTTCTTCTGGGGGTTCAGTAACTTGGCAGTCTTCCATCCAGCCTCCCTAGGCAATATCAAAAGGAAACTCCTGGAAGAGTAATAGTGATTAAATGCCCAGACTGCATACATTTTCTCATGTCCATAGCACTCTAGAGAAATTAATTAAGCCTCACAGCACCCCTCTGAGCTGTTATTACTATCCGCATTTTATATGTGTAAATCTCAACACAGACACTAACATTTTGCCACAAGTCAAAGAAAAGTGTTAGTTTCATATTGAGATTAGCATTTAATTAATATTGTTTAAAATCAATACTCTTCTTTTGCTATTATGTCTCTCACTGGTGATCTTTCTCTCTCTCTCAATAGAACTAACAGTTTTATCATATGACTAAAAGCTTTTTTCAAAATATGATGTTTATGACGGTAGTAAATGCAGGTAATCATAGTTTTTAAAAGTTATTTCAATATCGATTACCTTGTAATTTTCAAATTACTGACCTTTTTATTTGTCTCTACTTTTTCTTATTACAGTTGCTCAACTTATTTTTGCATAATTAAGCTTTATCCTTATTTTTAATTGTCCAGTCTACATTTACAAATATTGTATTCACTAATTAGCAGTTTTATTGATATTACATAGATGATCTTTCTTCATTAAAGAGTTTACTTCATGATCATTTTTCAAAAAAACTAATAAGCACTTATGTGAAAAGCTGGTACCTTCAAATTCTAATTTATTTAGCCAAAACAGAAATATAAATACATTTTTAAATAGTGAAATAAAGTATTCATCAACTTGATGACAATCAACCTGGAGTGTGATTATATTTATTTTTTATACTACATTTTTTTTT
>NW_007727364.1:417718-418972 GCF_000696425.1 Galeopterus variegatus
TAGTGTAGTCTCAGCGTATACCTGAATATCAATGCCACCTGGTAGAAATAGAGGAGCAATATTTCTGTTGTTTCTGCTCTTGTCGTCACTCCACCAGTAAAATGCCTTTTAAATTAATCAATGTGACTGGCCCTTCCATGTACTGGCCCTGAGTCAGAATTATAGTGGCATTGGAATAGAAGAGGAAACATCCCAAATACATTCTTACCTGTCTTATAAATTCATGTCTATGACTTCATGGACATGATTTAGACAAGTTTTGAGACATCATCCTATTAGTCCTTTTTATAGAATCAACTCCTACTGTTGATATATATACATTAAAAGACTGAAATTTATTTTCAATAACGTATCTTGTAGATATACTTTATATTATGTAACTACATTTAATCTTAATAGTTCAATTCAAAATTTAAAGAACAAAGACTCACTGTGCATATTACTGCAAATTGTTACCTAACAAAGTAGGACAGGAATATTTTTCTGAAACAAAAATGTCCAGTGAACATGGCTTAACAAGCCGTGGGATATGCTGTAGCAAATGCAATGGGACTTTGCATTCAATATTACCTTACAGGACTATAAAAAATGAGCAGGATGTAGATGCACATTCAGAAGAGTTACAAAAGAAGATTGTAACCAGTACCATATACAAAGATGTAATCCAACAGGAACTTTTAAAACTTACTTTATTTAAAATGTGCTTGTATAAATGGTGTTATTATTAATTTTTAAGTCTTTGATGGTTTATTGCTAACAGGTAAACCCCTACCAACCAGAACAGGAAATACTGATTGCTTTAGCCCCATTAGCAGGTGTACATTTGGGCTGGGAAGGGTAGGCAGGAGGGCAGTGCAGTCAGCTTCATCTGAATATCATGAACAATATGATAGAAAGTGGTTTTCCGATATCAAAATCAGGGAAATTAATGCTAGGAAGATTTAAAAAAAAGTCAAAACAAAAGTAAATATCCATTACACATTGAAACATCAAACTTCAAAACTTAAAACCATCAAATAATTCCAGGCTGTATAATTAAATACATGCTACTGTCATAGGTAAGGATGACTTATATTAAAACTTTAATATCTATTTCCTTTATTTACTCACTTCCAACCATTTTTTCACCATGCTACCTCAGCCACATAAGAAATGATGACAATCTTTATCATTACCCATCATTATTTTAACACTTCACAGGATATATACTGCAATTTACTGAGAAGTGCGATTGATAAGTCCTATTTTTTTTTT
>NW_007727364.1:424321-426365 GCF_000696425.1 Galeopterus variegatus
ATAACAAGCTTACAAAAATATATGACCATTTCTTTAATACTTGCACTTTACTCAGTTATACAGCCCTTGTTTTGCGATTGCTTTTCTTAATCTTTATGAAGTTATGTTGACTACTGGCCAAATATATAGCATTACTAAATACTTAGAATGTATTGTAAGCCTAGGAGGAAGCATAGGTATTTCAGTAATTAATATCACTGGCCTAGCCTACCCAAACAATAAATAATTACTTAACTATTAATACTTATTAACGTAAAGCAGCACCTTTCATGCTCAGAACAATCATACACAGGTTACAACTTCATATTTCTTCTCTCATGCCTATGTCTCATTTCACTAAAAAAACTTAATAAGAAATAAACACTTTATGGATTGAAATTTAAATTAACTCAAACTTCATAACATATTTGAATGACAGTTAATTGGAATGAAATGTTTTAGATCTTTTTCTCTTTGTTCTAAATTAGGCAACATGTTCTGAGTCACTGTATCTTGATATTATAAAAGCAAATAAAAGCAGTGGCTGGTCAATTCTCCTTTTATTTTTATTTTTTTACATTTTTTATTGGTTATGAATATTCATGGAGTACAAAACTGACTGTCACCACTTGTGCCCACGATGTGATGGCCAGATCAATACTAACAGCTAGCCCATTACCACCTTTTAATTAATGGAGAATAGTCATTTTTATCTTTTTATATACCAAAAAAGAAAAAAAGCCAAATGTATTTTGGTTTGTGTTTGAAACTCATTTGTATAAATTTGTTGTACAACCATGATTTAGATTTCATCAATTTGGATTGAATCAACTTCTATTTGAACTACTATGGGATGAATTAAAGGAACTAATTAATATTCACATATTTCTCTTTACAGTCCATCTTATTTTAGATGAAATTACGTGCCATACCTACCATCAGATTTGCAGAGATATGAAAATCTTCACCTATTTATGGTGCCTTCCTGCCTGTTTCTATACATGAAATAGCAATGCTTCTATCTAAAGCCATTCTTTTCACTAGTACACTAAATTCCACTGCCTTTGGCTTACTCCAAAACATTGCTGTAGCCAGCCTCCCACTTTCTCCTGCATAATCATGTTTTCTCTCTATGGGATCATTTCCATGGATTTATTTCTCCATCCATTTTTGCTGCCTTTGATTTGCCTTTTTCCCATAGTCTATTAACCCCATTGTTCCAAACAGGCTTTTACTACCTCTGTGGAACAAAAAGTTCTTCTGCATTGCTAAGTCTAACAGTCAATTCTCTAAATGTATCTTAGTTGACAGATCAGCAGCATTTATCTCAGCATTAAATGCTCAGTTTTTCTCATTACTTTTATTCACTGGTGTTCAGGATGTTACACTCTCTGAGTTTTCTTCCTACCACACTGTTTTCTCTTCTTCTTCTCGATTGCTTAATGTTGATGATCCGTTGTTGTCTCTTCCTCTCTAACTCACTCCTCAGTGATTTTATCTAGTTGCATGATTTTAGATACCATCTATGTGTCAACTCACATGTATATTGCCAGCCCAAATGTCCACCTGGAGCTCTAGTTACAAAACTGCTTTCTTGACATCTCCACTTGGATACCTAATGGACTGTCCAAAATCACCTGAACTGATTTTCTAAGAAAATGCTTTACCTACAGTCTTCTCAATTTCAATTAGTGGAAGTTTTGTCCTTCCAGTGTCTGAGATGAAAATTATTGGAGACATATTTGATTTACCTCTTTCTGTTATCTTCTCATCTCATCTATCAGAAAATCCCCTTGGCTTTCCTTTGAAAACATATCCAGAATTCAGTCCCTTATCACCACCTCCCCTACTGACATCATGGCCAACCCACTGTCATCAGTCACTGGGATTACAGCAATAATTTTCTAATGGATTTCTCTGTTTCCATCCTCTCTTATTCTTCCTCAACCCAGTAGCCAAAGTGATCTTCATATATATATATATATTGCAGCTGACCAGTATGAAGATACGAAACCTTGACCCTGGTGTTATCAACACCACACTCTACCAAGTGCCAGGCCTCCAA
>NW_007727365.1:0-678 GCF_000696425.1 Galeopterus variegatus
CGGTCTGGTACGGGGGCGACACTGAGGGTTGCGATCCATTGCCGGACACAGAAAAAGACAACAAAAAAAAAAAAGTACAGCTAGATAGGAGGAATAATGTCTACTGTTCTGCAGCACTGTAAGGTGACTATAATTAACAATTTATTGTATAGTTCCAATTAGCTAGAAGAGAGGATTTAAATGTTTCTAGCACAAAGAAATGATAAGTGTTTGAGGTAATGAAAAATATCAGTGGTTGCCAGGATTTCAGGGGATGAGGGAGGGAAGGAAGGAGGGGGTATGAGCAGGTGGAGCACAGAAGATTTTCAGGGCAGCAAAATTATTCTGGATGATACTACAATGGTTAACACAATGACATGCACTAGGCAAAACCCATAGAATTGTACAATACAAAGAGGGAAACCTAATATCAAATTAAGTTCATAATAATATGTCAATATACAATAATAATTGTAACAAATATACCATATTAATGTAATATGTCAATAGTAGGAGAAACTGTATATGTGGGTGAGGGGAGGGTATGGAAAATATTTGTACTTTCTGCTCAATTTCTCTGTAAAACTAAATCTGCTATAAAAATAAAGAAAAAAAAACAAAATAAAATAAAATAAAACATTTTTTATTTTTTTAAAAGATGACCGGTAAGGGGATCTTAACCCTCGACTTGGTGTTGTC
>NW_007727365.1:2383-2961 GCF_000696425.1 Galeopterus variegatus
TTTTCTCCTTCTAACAGAGGAGTTGCTGAGGTGCAGTCCCTTCGAGCTTCTCATTGCATTCATGGTGCTTTGAGTAATCCTTTTTTTGTCTCTGTTACACTTTGAGAAGTGCAATACTTTACAACTTTTCTGTGAATCTAAAACTATTCTAATAATTCAAAGTTTAAAAAAATAATGCAGAGGAAAGAATGGAAATATTAGAAAATACACAATTAGCCTAAAAGAAGACAAGAAGAACAAAGAGCAGATAGATCAAATGGAAAGCAAACAGTAAGACAGCAAACTTCAACCAAACCATATGATTAACCACATTATTTGTGAATGGGCTAAACACTCCAATTAAAATACTGAGATTGTCAGACTAGATAAAAAAGTAAGACCCAACTATATGCTGTCCACAAGAAACACACTTTAAATATACATACTAAGTCACATGGAAAATAAAAGCCTCCAAAATAAAGAAGGAAAGAAGAAAATAAAAGCCTCCAAGGTTCAATCCCTGTACAGTCCAGCTTCCAAAAAAAAGCAAAAGAAGAGGAGGAGGAGGAGGGGGAGGACAAGTGGGAGGATGAGGGGGA
>NW_007727365.1:3795-5508 GCF_000696425.1 Galeopterus variegatus
TATTAAGATCAGACCAAGTAGACTTCAGAACAAGGAATGTTACCAAAAATAAAAGAGGGTCACTTCATAATTATGAAATGATTAATTTGTCAGGAAGACATAACAATCATAAATCTATATGTACCAGATAACAGAGCTTTAAAATATATAAAGAAAATTTTTTGACAGATCTAAAGGGAAAAATATATAAATATACAATTAGAGTTGGAAATTTTAGGACTACTCTCTCAGTAATTGCTAGAACAAATAAACAGAAAATCAGTAAAGATATAGAAGACTTGAGCAACACTATCAACCAATTTGACCTGATTGACATCTATAGGATATTCCACACAACAACCACATTCTTTCCAACTGTACATAGAACATTAACCAATATATACCATGTGCTGGGCCATAAAACAAGTCTCAACAAATTTCAAAAGATTAAAGAGTATGTTATCTGATCATAATGAAATTAAATTAGGAATCAATAGCAAGATATATGGGGGAAAACCCAAATATTTAGAAAATAAGCACACATAAATAATTTAGGGATCAAAGAAGAAATCACATGGGAAATTAGAAAATAATTTACACCCAAAATGTAAAATACAACATAAAATGTATGGGGCACAACTAAAGCAGTGTTTAGAGGGAAACGTATCTTTAAATACTTATATTAGATAAAAATCTACCATGGATTAGGAGTATAGTGTAGTGGATAGTAGCATGGGACCTGAAACCAACCTGTCTGGGTCAAGTCTTGTTTCTGCCATTTTCTAGCTGTGTGGTCTTGAACAAATAATTTTAACCTCTTGGTGCCTCCATATTCTCATCTTCGGAATAGAGATAATAATAGCACCCACCATACAGAGTGGGTATGAGAATTAAATTAATTTATATCTCTACAGTGGCACTGGCAATATGAATTATAAAGGCAAGCCACATGTGGAATACTAAGTTGTCTAGTAATCACATTAAAAAAGTAAAAAGAAATAGATAAAAGTCATTTTAATAATATATTTTGGAGTTCCAGTCAAGACAGTGGAATAGACGGTCCCCAGCATCACTCTCTCCTACAAATCAACCAACTTATAACTATAAAAATGTAACAACAGCCAAGCTGGGGCTTCTAGTGCTCAGGGGAAGAGAAGGAGAGACCTACGGAGTGGATGAAGGTGGGAGAAGCCACAACAAGAGAAAGAAAAAAACTGCTCAGTGCATTTCATGCTGCAACCACTTTAAAGCTGGAGCTGCTGAGCGCATGGAGCAGGAGCCAGCAGAAGTTGCAGCTGTACCCTTCAGGTGGAGTTGCTTGGAGGTGGCAGGGGAGAAGAAGGCCTTGGTGGCCCCCAGGACAGCGAGACCACTAATAGGGTTCTGTGGACCCACACAGGAGAAAGGAGCCAGAACAATGAAAAAAGGAGCCATTCAGAGGCCAGTGAGTCATGACAAGGGACTGGTGCAGGGCCCATCCCACTGGATGTGTTTGGAATATGGGCAGTGGGGGAGATGGGCCCACTGGGGGAACACTGGGACACTGCAGGGTCAAGCGATCCTCCCCCAGTCAGCACAGGACCACTCAGAGGAGACTGGTCAGGAATACAGAATTGCATAGGGTACAGTTTGATGAAAAGACTCAGGCCCAGATCAGAGTTTCTACACATCCAAGGTGCACCAGGTCTCTGGAGAGCCAGAAGTACCTATAAGGTCAACCATTAAACCCTGAGC
>NW_007727365.1:6476-8201 GCF_000696425.1 Galeopterus variegatus
AAGTTCCCCCATTTTAGAAGTAAGCAAAGGATAAAAAATTAGTTCTGGCCCAGGCACACCACCAACACCTTGGGGCCCACCAGGGGACCTGAGGCTGGATCTGGGGACTGGACCATCCCCTGCCCACAACCAGAAGCACTGCCACTGCCTCAGGGCCCTTCCCAGGGACCCAGGGCATGGATCCAGGGATCAGACACCCCCACCCACAACGAGGCACACTGCCAGTGCCTCAAGGCCCCACCTGGGGGCCCAGGACATCAAGCCAGGGAACGGACCTCCCACCCACAGCCAGGCCCACCTGGGGACCTGAAGCATCGAGCCAGGGACCGGGCCTCCCCACAGCCGGGCACACCACCAGCACCAAGGAGCATGCCAAAAACATCACCTCCATGTGAGTGGCCCACCACAGCCACCACAGAACAAAAGTGGCTAGACATCAGAACCACCATGCAGATGGTCCACCAACCACTGGAGTGCATTGACACAAGGAGAGTCACCAGCAGAGACCAAAGAAAAGAAGAGGATGTCTCTCTCCAGAAAGACCATTCCAGAGTGACAGAAGAAGCATCTTCTCTTTGATAATATTGGGGGACCTGAACACACCTCTCAGCATTGGACAGATCATCTAGGCACCAAATCAACAGAGTAAACATTACTCTTTCAGAGGGTGAGAAGAAATCTAGGGTTATCAATGGTGGGAGGGGGGAGGGAGAGAGGGATAGGGAGAGATTATAGTATATATACTAATAATATTGATTTGATCAACATATGTCAACATTGAATCCCAAAAATATGTATAATNATGTATATAACCAGGTTGTGATGTACAGTGTGGTTTTTATTATGAACCTCATTCAAAATAGTTAGAAAGCCACTGGCCAAGGATGTATTTAAGAGTAGAATCACTAGGTCTTAGCAAATGTACTTGTTAAACTTGCCAATAGAGATTGCCAAATGGTTCTCTGTGGTCAAGACTGTGGTATGCATTCACCAAATTCCGTTTCCTGATCCTTCCTCCAGGGCACATGAGAAAATACACTTCTCCATCCCTTTGCAGGGAGTTGGGACCATGTGACTGGTTCTGGACAAGGAAATGGAACCTGAAGTGATATGTGTCACTTCCAGACTCAGGCAAGGAAAAATCCCTGAGAGCTTCTCCAATCTCTCTCTTCCCCTGCTCTGGCAACATAAAGGCCTTCAGGAAATATGAACAAGCCTAGGTCACTGAGTCACCACATGGAAGACAGCTGCCCTGGAGAATGGCCTGGACCCATGGTGGACTTGTGTGAATGCAAAACAAACTTTTAATTGTGTTAACTGAGATTTTTTAAGTTATTTGTTAGTACAATACAACCTAGTCTATCCTAAATGGTACACTAGCTAGAGTGTTGGTATCAACACACACTCTCCCCAGCATTGTATGAGAACTTCCATTTCCCCATATTTATTTATTTATTCATTCAAAAAAAAGTTATTAGGCCGGCCCGTGGCTCACTCGGTAGAGTGCGGTGCTGATAACACCACGGCCATGGGTTCGGATCCTATATAGGGATGGCTGGTTTGCTCACTGGCTGAGCGTGGTGCTGACAACACCAAGCCAAGGGTTGAGATCCCCTTACCTGTCATCTTTTAAAAAAAAAAATAGTTATTGAACACTTACTACGTTCCTGGGTCTGTTTTAGGTACTGAAGATACAACAGTGAACAAAACAGAAAGTTATGACCT
>NW_007727365.1:9470-10532 GCF_000696425.1 Galeopterus variegatus
TTTCTTTATGAAAAATATTAAAGCCAGGTAAAGGGAATCAGGACTTTTGGGGTGCAATTGTAAATGGGTTGGTCATAGTAGGCCATCATTTACAATGTGTCATTTGAACAAAGACTTGAAGCTAAGGACTGGATAAGCTAAGTGGACATTGTGGGGAGAGCATTTGAAAAAGAGGAAATAATACAGAGGCTCTGAGACAGGAGCCAGCCAGACGTGTTCAAGGAACAGCAAGGAGGCCAGTGTGGCTGGAACAGAGCAAGTGAGACAAAGAGTGTAGAAAGGTGAGGTCACAGAAATAACAGGGTCACCAGCTTGTGGTGCAGGTATAGCAATTGGATTTGGTGTTTGTCCAGCTGATGGATATGAACTAGTATGTTTACTGTAGTTTTAATTTACATTTCCCTGATTATAATGGGGTTGAGCCTTGGTTTATTGGTCATTCCTAAAGCTCAGAAGACTTGAAGCTACTACCTGCCTGACTGTGTAGCACAGGACAAGTCGGAAGCCTGGAAGCTACGAAGTCCCTGGAAGATCTCTAATGTCCTTTCCCAGTTCTGGAAAGAAGTGTATTTAAGAGTAGGGTTACCAGATTTAGCAAAAAGAAATACAGTTGAATTTGAATTTCAGATAAACATCAAAAAAACATTTGTGTATAAGTTATGTCCCATGCATTTTTGCTCAAAAATATTACTTTGACTTGCTCATGCCATCCTCCCCATATGATACACTGGTCACCACGGGACCCTGTAGAGAACTCCCACCCATAAGAAGACCCTTGTCAGATGCACCCCCTGAGCCATGGACTTCCCAGCCTCCAAAATTATTAAGAAATAAATTTCATGGGCTTGCCAGTTAGCTCAGTTGGTTAGAGTATGGTTTTATAACACCAAGGTCAAGGGTTCAGCTCTCCATACGGGCCAGCCACCCAAAAATAAATAAATATATATATTTCATTTCTTTATAAATTAAAATATATATATAATACTTTGACCAAATGAAGTCATGCACAAAAGAACAATCCTATATGATTCTATTTCTATGAAATTCTCGAAATGGCAAACT
>NW_007727365.1:11722-12443 GCF_000696425.1 Galeopterus variegatus
CCCCGAAGTTGCATATGTCATTTCTGCTCATATCCTGTTTGCCAGAATTCAGTCAGATGACCCACCTCTAACTGTAAGGAAGGTTGAGAAATGTAGCATTTATTCTGGTGGCAATGTGCCCAGGTAAAATTCTATTACTCTGGAAGATGGGGAGAATGGATAGTGGGAGACTAATACAATCTCTGCCACTGGAAGCTATGATATCTTCTAAAGACTGGTAGTGGAATACAGTGTTTGAGTGTGGTGTTTGCACTTAAACCCCTTGGATTCAAATCCTGACCTCCTGCTGTGTGACCATGAACAAGCTATTTCACTTCTCTGTGCTTGATCAAGCCTTCCCACCTCTCTGGTCTATCTCACTCCAGTGGCAATGGAACAGTTTCATCAGGTGGAAAATGGAGGTAACAAAACCATAGGAAAGTTGTGAGCATTAAATGAGTTCATGCATGCAAAGTGCTTGGAACAGTACCCAGCAGAGAATAAGTGCCCAAAGTATCAGTAATAGTATTTTCATAATTTCACAGGCCTAAGTAATGCAGAAGTTAAGATCCGCCTGGTAGAAATTGAGAATTTAAAAAGAGAGAGAAAGAAAAAGGACAACACAAGCCTGCTCTCATTTTGCTTATTTGTTCAGCATATGTTGAATGGATACTGGCCTTCTCTATCCCAGGGCCAGGGCTGATGACCAAGACAGAGTTTAAGCCAGTTCACATCCTTAAAG
>NW_007727365.1:12841-14061 GCF_000696425.1 Galeopterus variegatus
TTCTTCCACGATGGGATGCAGCCAGCCTCAAGAGTACTGGAACCAGGGAAGTGAATGACAACACAAGACTCTCTCGCTACATCTCTTCTTCACCTCTCTGTGTCGGTTTTATTCTCTCCTCCTCTGGACACTTTCTCCCCTGATACAGGCGTCAGGGTGGGAAAAGGGCCACAGATAGGATGTATAAGTGAAACCTATTCCTTCACTACCTCCCTACCCAAAAGGAAAATGTTCCCGCCCCCAAGCTCCAGATCCAAAAACCCAGGGAAGGATTTTCATTGGTTCAGCCTACAATCTGTTCCGGGCGGGGCATGACTGGCGCAGCTTGACTCACTTGGTCATCCTCAGCCAATCACCTTGGTGAGGATGTCAGCTCCTATTCTAACCGGCAGGGCTGGGTATCTGAGCTTCAGTAAACAAAGTCTCAGCTAACCTTTGCATCTGTTCTTTTCCCTCCTGTCAGTGGAACCCTAGAATAAGGAGTGAAAGAGTCAGATTGTCTGGAAGATTACATGAGAATGGTTTGGAAGTATGGTCTCCCCAGCCTAACCAAGCACAGGTCCCTGCATACAGCAGGTGTCCAACTCATGCTTATTGAATGAATGAGTCAGTTAAAGCCCTGTTCCCAGAGGTTGTCCCGGGACGGTCCCAATTTCATGACCGCAAGCAGATCAAGAGTCAAGAGGGTTTAGGGTCCCGCACGCCGGCGCCTTAGGGCGCGGAGACCGGGCTCCAGGAGGGGAGGGAACGTAACCTTTAAGCAATAGGCGGAACCTCAAAGACCCCGCCACCTCGAAGGACCAAGTTGGGGGCGGGGCTTCCAGACCCCATCATTTTGGATTGAACCATCGTCCGTATGTTAAGAGGAGAGAGCCTATAAAGTCCTTCTGCATCTTCTGCCAGCCCTCTTACCTCTCCCAGGCCAAAAAGGCGATGTATTTGCTTCCCTAAAAGCCCCATAGTTTCCGCCTAGGCCTCGTACACCTCACAGCTCCACGAAGCCACACATTTGAGGATTCCCCACCTCCACCTCTCAGTGGCTCGCCCCAGTTTGACGCATTGCAGAGAAGGCCGGACCAATCGGTGCTGCGCTCTCATTTTCTCCATGGGCCGGGCCCAATAGCGGCGCGGCTCACAGAGGAACGCGTCACGCACTGCCGAACGGTGCCCCTCCGCCGGGGAGGGAAGTAAAGAGGAAACAGGGGCGGGGCGCGCGGCGA
>NW_007727365.1:15296-25819 GCF_000696425.1 Galeopterus variegatus
GGGCGCGGCGGGGCAGGACCCCTGAGAGGGCGAGTGAACCCAGAGTGTTTGGCGTCCGGGCCCCAGGGAGAGCCTCTGGACCCCTCTCTACCCCGCTGTCGCCGGCTTTTGAACGCACAGCGGGACGTCTAGATCCCAGAAGAGGGATTTGGGGCTTCCAAAAGCCACTTGAGCACCAAGTAGAACGTTTAGACCCCCGAGTGGTCATCTCAGCCCTCAAAGGGAGGCATTTGAACCCAGAATGGAGCACCTGGACCCTCAAAGGAGGTGTTTGGAACCAAAAAAAGGATTTTTGGACCCCGGGTGGGGCGTCTGATCTCAAAATTGGGGTGGTTGGAACCCAGGCGGACGAAGTAAGAAACATTGGCTGGGAAGGGGGGCCATCTGGGCCCTGATGAAGGCTTTGGGTCCTGAAAGGATGCAGGAAAGGAGGAACGGAGGGAGGCCCGGCTGCTGGGTTGTTCCTGGAGGGGTGGCCACTGGGCTTCTGGGGGGCAGAAGAGAGGGTCAGGGATGGACGGTCACTTCTGCAGATTAGACTCTGGTGGGGGTTGTCTCCAAAGACGAGCACTGCAGAGGAAAGGAGAGTGAGGTGCAGGCTTAGGGGAGGAAGAACCTGGAGTGGTTGGCAGTGGAGGTTAGAAGATGCTCGTGAAGCCTTTGGGGACTGAGAAGGATTGGGGTCATGGAGGTGGTGAAAGGGGATGGTGCTTGCCAGTAGTAGGACAACAGGGGGCCTTGTGGTTGATTTGCGAGGTAGCCAGAAAAGGTTCTGAGGTGACTTAGTGGGTTAAGGCTGTTGAACCTGGAAGGAGGATATTTTTTATTTTGGGGGAGGGTTAGGAAGGAGCATTGTGTTTGGGTCCATGAGAAGATGGGTTTCCAAGTTGAGAGGTGGGGGAGGACTTTGGCTTGGGTGGTGGGAGGTGAGGTTGAAGGAAGACTGGGGGGCGTTGAAGGAGAAAATGAATGGCAGCCAAGGTGGGCCTGGGTTTGAAGGTGGATGTGGGTGGCTCCCTACCAGTCTCCAGGGAAAGGCCAGGACAAAGACTGTTCCGTCTGTATGGAGAGTGGGCTGCAGGGGTCAGAGGGAATGGCTATACAGTCCCCCTTACCCAGGAAAAATGGAGCTGGGTAGAAGGCACCAGGGCAGTGAGAGCAAGTGGGCGGAGTTGTTCAGGCCCCTATTGCGCACTGAAGCCGCATGAAATGGGGGTGGGGATCAAAGTTTGGGGTGCATCAAATGAGCCAGCTTTTTTAAGCCTAGAAGCTTCACTCCCTCACCCCTTTCAGACTAAGAGAGCTGCCTTTTCCAAACAGGAATGCTGGTTTCTTCATGATCTCCAGCTCCATGCACCATTCTGCATCTCCTCAATTGTGCCAAATGACAGTGCAGTACAGTGTGGCGTCAGTGACAATTGAATGCCTATTCCCATGCCCTCAGGGTAAGGGCTGCAGAGCTTGACCAGAGAGGACTTCTGCAGGGAACATTTCACTGGCCAGAGGGCCACTTGTTCTGTTCAGGGACCTCACTTGCGTGCTTCTGTGAATCGACACAGCTAGGGCTTTGAGGAAAACCAGCAGACTAGTTCTTTCCTACTCCCTGCCACCCACAACACCCACAGCCCCCCCAGGCTTAGCCTGAGAACCGTGCGCAGCCATCCTCCCTGGCAAGGCTGGGGAGAACAGGCAGCCGCTGCTGTGTATCAGATCTCATACTTGCTGACACAGACTTGATGGCTCCTCTTGCCGCTACCCCATTTTCCCCCAGCAGAACCTTGCTAAAGGAGCCCTGAAGCACTAGCAGGTGCCAACAGGGCCCCTACCTCCAAAATAGGACCCGAGCTTTGGCCCCAACTAGTTTCTCTTTCCATTAGTAATCAGCAAGGTGTGAGTGGGACAAGTCACTGTTAACTGGCCTTGGACTTTGGCCTGAGTTCTGTGGCTCCTCCTTGGCCCAAGTGAGGGGCCCTGGCCTTGGTTCCTGATCTCATCTAACACTGCTCTCTGGCTTTAGCTGGGGGCTGGGGCAAGGCAGAGAAATAATACCCTCTTTCCTCCCCCACCCCAGCTTTATTTTCTTGATCAGCCCCTTGCTGCAGCCTAAGATGAGGAATAAGGAAGCAGACCAGCAGGGTTATTTTGGAGATAGTTTAGTTTTTGGTGAAAGCTTACAGTCTTCAGATCTGGAAAGAGAAAAAGTCCTGAAAAGGGGTCCCCAGCAATGATTGCTTTTCAGTCGATCAGTTTTCTGGACAGCAGCCATGCTTTGAGATCTATAGCTAGGAGCTGGGACCTTTCCTTGACCAAATAGGGGAGAGGGTCTCCTAAATGGGAGGGAGAGTGTTGGACAGACCCTCGGTGCAGAGCCACGCCTATTTGCAGCAACCCTGTAACAACAGAATGTGGCAGTGCCTCATATGCATCTTCCAGCTTTTTTGTGGGGAATGGTAGACACCAAACTCCTTGGGCATTCTGCAACCTGTCACAGCCACCTTACCCCAACCCCCAGCCCCTTACAGTGCTGCCCAAAGGTGGGGGAGAACTGGGTTTCTTGCAGAGCGGTGCAAAGGGGTGGGAAGGTCCCTAATTAGCCTTGCTTTTTCCATTCTAGGCCAGGGGAAGAGAATAAAAGCAGATGGAATGACAGCCCTCCTCCCCAGACACTCCTCTCCTCTCTGTGTTTCCTCTTCCCCCTCCCCTGGCATTGCCTGACTTTGGTAACCAGAAGCCCATCCTCTCTTCTCACTTTCCCCAAGCAGCGTCCTCAGGTGTCAGGACCTAGGGGCTGGGCTTGGGCTTTTTTCCTTATACAAGCCAAGGAAGGCAAATGGAACAAGGGCTCATGGGCCTGGGGCTGCCAGGTTGGTGTTTAGGAGCCCAACAACCCTGAGTCCTTTATGAAGGCAATGCAGAAGAGTCTCCATTTGGCCTCTTACACTTCCCTTTAGACTGGACTTTTCCAGAATGTGCATGTGTGGTTTTTCTTCTCTACCTCCCTTCTCCCCCCTCCCCCAGCCATCTCCCCTCTGTCATCATCACTTTGATTTCCCCTCCCATTCTGCCTATTTGAGTCTTGGCCTTAAGTTTCTCTTCCCTTAGTTTTTTTTAAAAAAAAAACCTAGACCAGTGGTTCTTAATAGTGGGGGGTGGGGAGGGCAGGTTCCTGGCCTCCAGTGGAAACTCTGGAACCTCTGTGTGGAATAATGCAAGTATACACAATAGTTTGCATCCGGTTTCTGGGACTCTCAGACTAAAGGCTAGAATCCTGCTGAAGACTTTGAGCCCCTTTCTCCTAATTGTGAAAGGAAGTAAAAGAAGAGGAACAGTCATCTGGACCCACAGTGGTCCAGGGATAGCGGGGCGTTCTTGGCACCATGCATGAAAACCAAGGAAAAGTTGTCTTAACTGCTTAAAGCCAAATATTGGGATTCAGCCCTCCATCTAGCTTCTCCCCCACAGAATCTCTATACCTGGCCGATTCTCAACACACCAGTGCAGGAAAAGCTAGTCCCTGCATCTCCTCTACCCTACCCCCAAAGCCCGCATGCAGCAAGGGCTCCCTGCCACTGACTGGCTGGTCCCTAGAGTGGCCAGAAAGGGTTAAAAACTGCAGCGTTGCTGGGGAAGCCAACTTCAGTCCTTTGCAGTCCTTTGCCACTGCTGCTGCCTGCTGCAGTCCCCTCCCAGGCATTTGTCTCTCCTGCCCGAAAGAAACAGAACAGAATGGTCCCCTGCCCTGCACCTACCCTGGGGGTGGGGCGGGGGGAGGCAGAGGTGTAGCACAGGTGCGGCTGCCTCCAGCCTGACCAGGGTTCTTTCAGATACTTGGAGCAACTCAGAGCCACCAGTTAGGAGAATTTTTGCCACTTGGGTCCATTCTGCCTGAGCCTAGTGCCTCCAAATAGGTGACACAGAAACTAGAAAAGATAGCCCCAGACATCTTTCCTCTGCCCTACCCAAGGACTGGCCTGTTTCAGTTTGGAGCCTTCTAGAGCTGCTTGATTAGGCCTCTGGGGCAACTGCTCTATTCACTCAGCCTCTGGGGCTTCCAGCGGTGAGACATGAACCTGTACCATTCCAGTGTGGCTAGTTTGGAGCTGCATCAGGCATTTTTACCATCCCTGTGGCTCCAGTGCACTGGGAAGAGACTTGAATCCCATGGGTCCTGCTAGCTCAATCAGGCCTGCGTGAGTTTCCAGCCCACCCTAGTACCCAGGTTTCTGAATCACCAGATTTTATCCCGGGCCCGGGCCCTGCCTCAGACCCTGACTCTGGCATGCATTTCCCTTGCCCAGCAGGATTGCCGTGTGCAGCTGGCCTCACCAGAGGGGGCTGGGCTGAGTGATGAAGATACATCCCTGGTGGATGGCTGGTTCAGTGACTAACTTTCTCCTTCCTGATTTTCTAGGCTGACCAGCTGACTGAGGAGCAGATCGCAGGTGAGTTTGCCTACCATATACCCCCCTGTCTTGCCTCAGGAAAACCTTTGCATCCCCAGCCAAATCTTATCTACCTAAGACTAACAGCTGATAGATAAATATGTATGTTCCTTACCTCACCTGTGCCTTGTGCCTAGAATGTTGGCAAATGTTATAAAAGCACACCAGTGCCCCAGTGATGTCAAACCCCATGGTCCTGAGACAGACCTTCACCAGACAGCAAAGGCTGTGTTCCTCTCCTGGCCATGGGTCATCTAGGAGCCTTGAAATTAGTGGCTGCAAGGCAAACCCAGCTGTTTCTCCGGCTCCAACCACATAGGCTTAGATGGTGAGCTCCCTGCCACCCTGTGGAGCTCTTGTCCCACTTTAGGAGCCGCCCAGGAGATGGCTCGTCACTCCCACCTCTGCACTTGCCTGCGCTTTGCACTTCCTTCTGCACGTGCTTGCACTTGCTTTTCCTCTGCCAGAAATGCTTCTCTCCCAGCTCTTAGCATGGGCAGCTCCTTCTCATCCTTCACATCTCAGCTCAAATGTCACCTTGGAGAGGACTTTCCTGCCTTGTTTCAAGTAGACAGCCTTCCTTTAAACTCTCCATCACATCACTCTGCTGATTTCCTTTGCAGCCTTTCTCACTGTCTGAAATTATTTTATGTCTTCACCAGTTGTATGTCCAGTCAGTAGATGTGAGGTCCTTGAGTTTGGGACTTGATTTTGTTGGTCCCTGCTGTACCCTCAGTGCCTAGAACATGGTAGGTGCTCCAGAAAGTTTTGCTGGCTGAACAAATGAACAAGTAAAGGATCGTATATCTCCTAGTGAACTAAAAGGAATCTCTGGATCCATGTAATTCATTTTTGTAGCCCCCCAAAACCCCAGAAAGGTCAGCTGCAGGAGCTGTTGTGTGATCAAGTATTTTACTGTGTCCCCCGCTCCCCCGACTGAGCTACCTAAAGACAGAGACCAGCTCTTGGTTTATCTCCATAGCCATAGGCCCACACAAAATAGACAAGAGGGAAGACTCAGCGAATGGGCCCCTAAACACCAGCTTCACTCTCAGGTTCAGCTAGCTATGTGACAAATACTGAATGCCCAGTTTCTGAAGTGGGAGGAGGCACCAATGGACTTGCCTTCTCTCCTTTCTTCCCCCTCCCCCAACACACAAAGTCACACTTGCAGCTTCTAAACTTTGGCCCCAGGCAGCTATGGAGACCCACTAAGGAAAGCCAGAGAACTGCCTTGTTGTTTAGTGATCAGGAGCTCAGAGTGCCCACATGACCTGTTCCCTGCCCCCCTCCCCAAGAACAACAAGGCCTCAGCACAGGGAGGTGCCAACATCCCTAAGCAGACTCTTAGCATTTCCCCAGGGCCCAGAGGCTCAGGGTCACAGCTACTCAGCTGTGTGTGTCCCTCCCACCCCACCTGTCACCCACACCCCATCTCTCTGCCCTTGTTTAACACAAACACTCCACTTTTCACCCTGTCCCCATTAGCAAACTGTCCACCACCTCACCCCAGCCCACATCCTCTGAGAATAGGCTGCCAGGCATCTGTTTTCTGAGGGTTTGGGGGTAGGGGAGCACCAGGTGCCAAAATGGGCACAGTGGGAGGGCAGGAGCCACATGCTTCTCTCTCTGCTCAGCAAACAGCATCTCCCCTCTCCTGATGTGTCCCCAGCTGTGGCCTTCCCACTCAGCACCACTAGCTCCTCATCCTCCTGGCTTGGCAGCCATCCTCTCTCCTTCCATCTACCCCACCCACCCCACGCACCGTCCATCAGCCATGCTCTGCTGCCGACCACCCCCACCCTTCACCACACATGGTGGCTCAGCTCCTCTTCTGGAAGCGGGTAGCATCCACAGCAGGAAGCTGGGCTGGCAGTAAAATTCAAAGAGATTTAGTACCTACATTTCATTTTCGGGCTGGACAAAGGCATTCCACAGCCTCTCCTTCCCTTCTCTTCTCTTCCTAGTCAGTTGACCTTGGCTGGCATACTTCAGGTGAAGAATTCTCTTAGCTCTCATCCACTCCATGACTTTGATCCATTTCATCATTTGTGTGAGAGACCGAAGCTAAGGACCAAAAAGAAATGTACAATTATCTAAGGACAGCTGTCAGCCCATTTTTCCCTACTGTCCTCAGTGAACTAGTTTGTCCAAACCTAGAGATCACTTTCCCTGGCACAGAGTAGATGTTCAGTAACTGTTGGATGAAAGAAGGAAGGGTTCTGCCCTGAGCACTGAGGAGAGAGGGTTGGGCTGAACTTGAAACTTGTCTCAGTTTCTTTAGGTAGGACTGGCTCCCTTGGCCTTCCTCCAGGGAGGGAGTCTAGCATCCAGAGGTAAGGATTTCCCTGTGGGCCTCCTGACCCCTGATTCCTTCCCTTTCTTCCCCCAGAGTTCAAGGAGGCCTTCTCCCTATTTGACAAGGATGGAGATGGCACTATCACCACCAAAGAGTTGGGGACAGTGATGAGATCCCTGGGACAGAATCCCACTGAAGCAGAGCTACAGGACATGATCAATGAGGTGGATGCAGATGGTGAGCCCACAAGGAGTGGGTGGGCAGCCCCATTCCTGGGCACCCCCAAGTGACTGCAGGAAGCCTCCCTCAGGGCGATGAATGAGTCAGTACCTCCTCTGTCAGGGCTCTGGGGTCATCTCCTAGGGCCCAAGTCTAGAGCATTTCCCCCACCTTCCAGGGAATGGGACCATTGACTTCCCAGAGTTCCTGACCATGATGGCCAGAAAGATGAAGGACACAGACAGTGAGGAGGAGATCCGAGAGGCGTTCCGTGTCTTTGACAAGGTAAGCAGTCCTTTCCCAGGGTGTCTCTCAGACTGATGCCAGCCTTTGGACAGGCAGCAGAATCGGAGCCTAATAGTCTTCTTTGACTCCAACTCCTTCATCCTGGGCACAATTGGCCATCTGGGCTCCCAAAGCATCAGGCAGCCTCATTCCCACAGGTCTGCCTGGCACAGCCCAGTGTGCTGCACTGGTGCCTGCGGCTTTTCCAGGCCTGTGTTGCACCAAGCCACCACTTCCAGGAGGCCTGGGTCCTGGTGTCAGCCCCACTGCCTGCCTGCCTGCTCTGCAGCCTCAGGCAACCCCTTTCACTTTGCTCCCTGCCCAGTGAGGGTGATGACAGTACCTGTCTGCTGCCTGTCTCCCACCGGGGCAAGTGCTGAGTGAAAGCCTTTATCCCAAACCCCCAGGATGGGAACGGTTACATCAGCGCTGCAGAGCTGCGTCATGTAATGACGAACCTGGGGGAGAAGCTGACCGATGAGGAAGTGGACGAGATGATCAGAGAGGCTGACATCGATGGAGATGGCCAGGTCAATTATGAAGGTGAGTCAATGCCAGGCTCCATCTCTGGGCAAGCAGAGAGTTGCAGCTTCAGGAACAAGCCACCAGGTCCCTCATGCCAGGGAGGGTCGCTCAGGGCTCAGCCTGGCTCACCTGACTTCCTCTCTCTCTGCTTCACTTCACAGAGTTTGTACAGATGATGACTGCAAAGTGAAGGCCTGCGGGCAGCTGGTGATGCCCGTTCTCTTGATCTCTCTCTTCTCTTGCGCGCACTCTCTCTTCAACACTCCCTTGCGTACCCCAGTTCTAGCAAACACCAATTGATTGACTGAGAATCTGATAAAGCAACAAAAGATTTGTCCCAAGCTGCATGATTGCTCTTTCTCCTTCCTCCTTGAGTCTCCCTCCATGCCCCGTCACCTCTTCCTTTTGCCCTCCTTCCTTCTATTCACACGTTCCAAGGCCTGATGCATTCATAAGATGAACCCTCTAACCCCCATTCCCCTCAGGGGAGCCTCTGCCCTCCTCCAGCCCGGGTGGCTCTCCTCTGTTTCAGTTTGTCTCCTTTTGTTTGTCATCTTATTTTGGGTGCTGGGGTGGCTGCCAGCCCTGTCCCAGGACCTGCTAGGGAGGGGAACGAGGCCCTAACCCAGGCAGAAGAGCATGCCCTTTGCTGTTGCATGCAACCAGCTCTGTGAGTCCACGTGCAAGTCCCAGCAGCCTATTAGGGCAGGGGTGCCAAGAGAGGCATTCCAGAAGGACTGAGGGGGGATTGAAGAATTGTGGCATTGACTGGATTGTGGCCCAGGAGGGGGTTGAGGAGCAAGGGGGTCTTGGAAGCTGGCATTCTTTTATCACTTGAGAGGTTGACTCACAGTAGGGGACAGACAGAGTGGACTGCACTCAGATCCCACCGGCTGCTGTTCTGAAACCATCCGATTGGCTTTCTGAGGTTGGGCTGGGTGGGGGACTGCTCATTTGGCCACTCTGCAAATTGCACTTGTGCATGTTCCTAAAGCGATCTCAAGCTGTTCTGTAAATACCTGGTGCTAACATCCTGTGCCACTCCCTCCTCATGATGTACCCACCTACCCGTCCCACCTGCCTGAGGGCCTATCCTAGGAATGGATATGGGGTTGGTCACTTTGTAATGTACTGGTTGTCCTTTCTTTTTTTTTCCCCCTTCATGCCCCTTAAAAGTTACATTCTGTTAAAAACCATGCCGGGCTAGCTGAAGGGTGGGGAGAGGGAAGATGAGCCCCCACCATGCTCTCAAGAGATCATACCTGCAATAAAAAATTTTGTCGGCCAGCTGCCTAGAGGATGGCAGCCAAGGGCAGCCTCTGCTTCCTGGTCAGCCGGCACCTCCTGCTTCTCCGTGGTGACTTGGCACCGCTTCCTCACATCTGTGCTGTCTGTGTGCCCTCCTCTCCCCTGCCTCTCCCCTCACCCACCTGCCTGCCCCCCACACTTCCGCAGCGGAGAGCATGATCCGTGCCCTTGCTTCTGACTTTCGCCTCTGGGACAAGTAAGTCAATGTGGGCAGTTCAGTCATCTGGGTTTTTTTTTTTTCTGTTCATTTTATCTGGCTCTCCCCACCCCCTGCCACCCACTGCCCAGGTCGATCAAAGTGGCTTTTCCTGGGACCTGCCCAGCTTGGAGAATCTCTTCTCATCCACCCTCTGGCACGAAGCCTCGGAGGGAGGGAGGGACAGGGCATGGTGGGTGACCCAGCCAAGAGCTGAGGGTAAGGGCAGGTAGGCGTGAGGCTGTGGACGTTTGCAGAATGTTTTAGGTTTGTTTTGTTTTGTTTTGTTTTTTAAACCGGGCAATATTGTGTTCAGTTCAAGCTGTGAAGAAAAATATATATCAATGTTTTCCAATAAAATACAGTGACTACCTGACTTGGCTCTTCCCTCTTATCTCAGGTTCTGGGCCTGCCCCTGAATGGACTCCTTGGCCCTGCCAGGGAACAGCCACTACTCCTTGCTGGCTCGATCTAAAGATGTGTACCATCAGTGCAGCGGAGTAGGAACCTCTGAATCAGAGTTCTGATGCCAGCTAGATTGCAAGGTGGTTGAGGGCAAGATACTGTTCGGGCCCTGAAGGCAGTCAGCTCCAAGTGCTCACCCAGGCCAGCATGGGGGATGCACACATGCAAATGGGGAGTCGGGGGTTGGGGCATGCGGGACATATCAGTCCACGAATGGACTGCAGACCAGGAACTGAAAAAGCTTTGAGCAAGCCCCTTGTGCGAGAGCACACAGAGGACTCGGCCCAGTTGGGTGGCAGGATTGAGCTGAGACCCGAAAGATGAGCAGTTACCTAGCTGTGCAGGGGAAGGAAGAGCATTCCAGTCAGAGGAACAGTGTGTGTAGAAGCCCTGAGGCAGGAGGAGCAGGGCACATTGAGGAGCTGAAAGAAAACCAGGGAGGCTGAGTAAGAACACAAAGGGAAGGCAGGGGCAGACCTGAGGGAAGGCACAGTCCAGAGCTCATCTAGGAGGTGGGGGACTTGGGGTTGGTTTTTCAGATTTGAAACCAAAGGCCTAGAACAATTGCAAGCTACAGAGAGCTCATTAGCTTCCTTGTGGTAAGTGGGAATGTGAAGAAAGTCCTCCCAGCCCAGTGGGGCTGTCGTGGAGGATGTATCAGGATCCTCAGGGGGGCTTCTTTCAAAATACACATCCCCGCCCCTCCTCCCAACTGCAAATCCTACACCCTCACAGTTACAGGGAATGAAGAGTTAACATACTGTCTTTTTTTTTTTTTTTTTTT
>NW_007727365.1:27145-27979 GCF_000696425.1 Galeopterus variegatus
CCACCTACCTCAGTAGCCCAGCTCCAGCACTTAATGCGTTTGTGGCTCTGGGCAGATGTCCTACTATCTCTGGGCCTCAGTGACCGTGTCCGTAAAATGGAGGCATAATCGTACCTACCTCCTGGAGACTTGCTGAGAATTGGATGAATCAGTAGGAATGAGGCCTGACGTACTCGTTAATGCTTAGTGAGCATCATCCATTGTTTATTGGGTGCTTCCTGCTTCACAGGCTGTCTTCTAAGCTCTGCATCCATGATCTCATCAAACCTGTAAAGCAACCATTTGGGCTGGAAGCTATTTGTCCCCATTTGCAGAGGTGGAATTCAAACTAGATCTGATTCTAAGGAGTCCAAGCTCTCAACCAATACGTGTCCCTGCATGTATTAGAGTAAATGGTAGTTTTTTAAAAAAAGGCTGACTGGGCTGGGCCGGTTAGCTCAGTTGGTTAGAGCGTGGTATTACAACACCAAGGTCAAGGGTTCAGATCCCCATATTAGCCAGCTGCCAAAAAAAAAAAAAAAAAAAGTGACTTCAGCCAGGCCAGAGACAGAACCAGTAGGGAGGCCAGGCTGAGACTGGCATCACCATGGTGGGGTCTGAGATGGGAGCTGCCCTCTTCACAGCCAGGACACCTGTGGAAATTTCTGGTCTAGTTGAGAGGAAGACAGGCTTTGCTGTCCCATAGAATTGGGCTCAAATTCCAGTTGGACCACTCACTGGAGAAAGTCTTGGCAGCTCACTAAGCATCAGGGGCTACCTCTGCCACCTCCTACTTGATAACCTAGAGCAGTGACTTCCCTTCTCTGGGCCTCAGTTTACCAGTCTGCAAAATGG
>NW_007727365.1:28443-35024 GCF_000696425.1 Galeopterus variegatus
GCCAGGCTGAGACTGGCATCACCATGGTGGGGTCTGAGATGGGAGCTGCCCTCTTCACAGCCAGGACACCTGTGGAAATTTCTGGTCTAGTTGAGAGGAAGACAGGCTTTGCTGTCCCATAGAATTGGGCTCAAATTCCAGTTGGACCACTCACTGGAGAAAGTCTTGGCAGCTCACTAAGCATCAGGGGCTACCTCTGCCACCTCCTATTTGATAACCTAGAGCAGTGACTTCCCTTCTCTGGGCCTCAGTTTACCAGTCTGCAAAATGGGGAATAATAATGATCTGTAAAAGTAGGATCATAAAAATACCACTTCAGCAGGTGTGCCAAGCACTTTATAGATATCATCTCACCTAATTCTCACCCAGGCCAGATTGATTCATACTAAGACTCAGCACTACTTGGGGTGTGCATACTCTACCCTGAGCATATAGGCATGAGAAAAGTTAATTTCGAGCTCTGACAGTAAAGGAATGGAGGCTTGGCAAATTAATCCTCTCAAATCACACCACACTTCTTGGAAGTGGCTGAACTGGGTCTCAAAACCCCAGCTCACTCAGATCCCAAATGCCCATGCTTTTAACCACTGCCTCCGTTGCCCATGCCTCTCCACTGCCTATTATGTTCCCCCTTGGGCCCTATGTTTTGAAAGACTTTTACTCCCAGACAGGCTACATTATTAAATAATCATGACTTCTCCTTCCCATTGTTTATTAATCAAAGACACATAGATGCCACTCAGCTCCTAATGGCCGCGGGGCAAGCACTGAGGGGAGCTGACTGTAGCCCAAGGCAGGAAGTTCTCAGATGGGGAATAATTTCCAGTGCAGTCTAACGATCTGCTAGACCAACTCAAATCCTGTCCTGAGGAGGTGACTAGACAACGGGACGCACTAGGGGTGCCCAGCCAGGGCCCTTGTGAGGGCTCCCCTTGTTCCCCTCACTTCCCAGAGGGCAGTGCAGCCTTCTAGTACAGTAGCTCTGGGGCCACTCCTAAGTGTCACTCGCAGTGTGACCAGCAGGTGGGGCAATGACCACAAGAGCTGCAACGCCTGGGACCAGCCATGTTGTGTATGTGTGTCCCCTGTTTAAGTCCCATCTGTGGGTCGGGCCTGGTGCTAGAGGGACAGAAATGAGTAAAGAAATGAATTTTTAAACTAATAAAATCCCTTTGAGGGAGACAGACCATTCTCAGCATGTCACTTTCTGACCACCACCCCAGACTAGGGCAGGCACTTAGAACATGTTCTCACAGATCCTTGCACTGTGCCCTCTTGGTACATAACACAGTTTGTAATTTTGTATCTTAGCCGCTTATTGTAACACACACTTATATGATTATTAAATTGTCGCCCCCTGGATCATGAGCGAGGGAAAGCCAAGGCTGTGTCAGGCACAGCTATATCCCCAGCAGGTGCAGAACAGCCTCAGGCCCAGAGCAGGCTCAAGGGAAAATAGGTTGAATTAATGAATACACAGGAAGCCAAAGGAAAGAGGTGTCAGATGCCAGAGTCAGAACTGTAAGCCCTACAGAAACACTCCTCTCTGCTTGGCTCACTTTCTTCTAAACCTCAGGTCCTGGAACAGCCATCCCTCCTCCAAGAAACCCTCCATGACACACCCCTAGACTCCTCTGGCCCCCTCCCATCCCTGACCACTCTGGGGACAGGGCTGTCTCCCCCACTGTACTGTGAGCCCCAGGAGGGCAAGGCCAGGGCCATGTCCATCACTGCTGTGTCCCCAGTATCACAGGACAAGTCCTGACATAACAGTAAGCCCTCGACAAGACCTTGCTGAAGGAGTGGGCAGACACGTTTGTGCCATCGCTGTAGCGAGTGCCATTGTGGAGCCAAAAAAGTGCTGAGAGTGTGTCAAGGGAGAAGTGATAAGTCTTCAAGAAGGAGGAAAAGTTTAATCAGGACCTTGAAGGGCAAGAGTTCTTTTAGCAGATGGGGAAGGGGAGACAATTGTTCCAGGAAGAGTGAACTCGATAAGGAAAGATGTGGAGGCCTGAAAGCTACTGGCTTCTTTGGAGAAACCTCAGTTGTCTGATGTGGCCCTGGGCAGGGTCTGCAGCAGAGCCAGCAGGGCCTCCAAGCAGCCAGAGCCCTGGGAGCTTTGCAAGGAGGGGAGTGACTACCCAGACGGCACAGCGGCCGGCAGGGGGCATGAACTCCTGAACTCCAGTGGTCGGGGGGGTCAGGACACCAGCCGGAAGAAGAGTTTCCACTCAGCCCCGAGAGCCCGTGGCTGGATGGGGGCAATCCATTCCTGGCCCGCAGACAGTGCAGACAGATGTCCAGTGAGAGGCAGTGGGGTCTGAGGTGAACCATCAGATGCTAGGCCTGGTGGGTAAGAGCTAGCAGAAGACCAGCTTCTACACTCATCCCTCCTCACACGTCCTCATCTGAAAACTGGGACTGATAATGGCACCCGCCTCAGGTGAGGATGCCCTGGGTTCAAATGCTCAGCCTGCGCTAGCACTTAGTGCCCTGAGAAGTCAGATGGGCAGAAATGACTCACCTTCAGGGCTGACACAGAGAGGAGGCGGGCACCACCTGGGGTCTTACCTGTCCCAGCAGGTCCCCTCTCTCTTTGCTCCCACCCCCAAAATGCCCCCACCCATCCCTTCCTCATCTTCTGTGGGGTTGGGGGGGTCTGTTCCTGCTGAGGCCAGACCAGGTTTGGAGACAAAGGCAGGGTTCCAACCTGATGTTTCTTGAGCTGTTTTTTTGTTTGTTTTTTTACAAGTGGACTTTTTTATTATTAAATTCAACCAATATAATATTACTCTGTCAAGATTGCTATAAAGGTTTCTAAACACTCTTAATTTTTTGTCAGTATTACATTCTTTTAGTTTTTATTTATTTTTTGGCAGTTGGCTGGTACAGGGATCTGAACCCTTGACCTTGGTGTTATAACTACATTTTTTTTTATCGTGTTAAGATACCCATAACATAAAAGATACCATTTTAACCATTTTAAAGTTACAATTCAGTGGCATTTAGTACATTCACACTGTGTGCAACCATCACCACTATCTAGTTCCAGAACTTTTTCATCACCCCAAAAGGAAACCCCACATCCATTAAACAGTCACCTAGACACGTTTTTAACTCTCCCAGACATCCCTTATTCTTCTGTAATTTGATTTGAAACACAGTCACTGAAAAAAGAAAAGTCAAAACAACGGAGCCAAGCATTGCTTTGTTTTCAAATCATGTTTGCCAAGATAACAACAGCAACAACAACAACAATGGCAATAATAGTAACATTTATTGTGGACTTTAGTCCAGGCCCTGTGCTAAACTGCTTTTCAGAGGGAATCACTCAGTCCTCAAAGCAACCCTGTAAACTAAGTGCTAGGTTATGACGGAAAGGACACCAAGGTACAGAGAGGCAATTGCCCGTCTCAGCAGTGAGCTGGGCCCTGGAGATGACTAGAGAAGGCTGGCTCCCTTTCTCCTCGCTGTGTGGCCCAGGGTAGGAGTCTGCCTCCTATGGACATTGCTTCCAGTCTCTGTAGAAAGGCTCTAATGACAGGTAGTTGTGAGGATGGAGGGCGACGGTGCTCAGTGTTAGATACTGTTGCCTTTATAGGAGGCTTATGCCTCACCTACCCTGCCCTTCCCGAGGTGCTGATTTATTGTTTTAACCCAGAAGCAAGTAAGAAAGGGGAACTGGGTCTGGCAGTGCTGGTGGGTGGGGGGCTTTCCCACTCACCCTCCCCACACCCTGAACACCGACTCACTTCCTTTCATGCCAGTCAGCACCCTTGATTCTGGGCCTCTCTGAGAGCAGGGAATGGCCGTGAGAAGCGGGAAGGAGGGTGGAAGCTGCAAATCACCCCAGAGGGGTCCAGGGCAGGGCAGAGACTTGTCTGTGTCCCCAACACCAGGCAGAGTCAATATCCACTGAGTATTCGTTGAATGAATTAATGAGTATTTGTTGAATGAATTAATAAATCTTTGTGAGGGGTCCAAGGACACCTGAGGGGAGATCAGGGTCTGTAAGGAGGCAGTTTATCTATTCAGGACCCTGGGGACAGGCACAGGACTTAGGTCTACATCTTGGACAGTACCTGGGATCAGCACCCCCGACCCCTTCATTCCCCAGCTTCTCCATCTATCTCCCGCCATCTGTACCCCCACAGTTCACGTCTCACAGCCCCCCAAGCTATGTGGAATTTCTCTGACTCTTTTCATACCAGGCACACATCTGACAAGTCACTCACAGTGCAGCAGTTTCCCCTTCCTCCCTCCTCCCCTTGGGGTGCCAGGGCTCCCAAGTCTGATGGAGCATCAGAAGGCAAAGAGGCAGGGAGCTTTTCCAAGAATCCCTTGCTCTCATGGGACAGAGAGGGGGTGGTTCTCAGAGTGACTTGGGAGAGGGTGGGGCCATCCTCGGGGGCTTGGGCCCCCTTAATAGATGAGGATGGGTGCTGGAACCCTACCCCAAGCAGACCTGAGCACACAGAAGCCACTGGGAACTTTTCTGCCCTTCTAAATATTTAGACAGTGAGATGGATGGAGAGTTGAGAGCCAGAGCAGGGTGAACGGGCCACTGGTTATTTTGAGAGAACTATTCCTTTTTGTGCTCCAGGATAAATGTTCCCTCTGTCCCTCACTCTCCTCCCAGAGCCTGTAGTGGCCACCCTGAAGGAAGAGAAATAGCAGCTGATCACCCCCCAGAATTTGGGGACCAGGGTTCTGGCATCTACAGTCATCAGCTGTATCCCTGATTTTCTGGCTCCTGCCCTGGGAAAGCAGGGCAGGAGATCACAGGGCCAGCCTAAGATGTCAGCAGAGGGAGCAGGCGACAACAGCCTCTGCTTTGGATGGCGTTCCCACAGTGCTGCTGCTGGACGGTTGTGCAGGAGGCAAGGGTGCCACCTTACCCTCACCCCAGGCTGACAAAGGCACCCAGCTTCCCTCTTTCCCCCCAAGAGCAGTGGGGCCCCTCGGATCCCTCCTCCCTGAGGCTGACTCAGAGAGGGGTATCTGTAAGTCGCCACGGACGGGCCCGGGACACAGCCAGCAGAACCAGAGCTTGAGTCGCTGGAAGACGGCCTTGCGGAAAAGGATGAAGACCCAGGGGTCCAAGATGGGGTTAAAGGCGTTGAAGCGGAAGGCCAGGAGGTCCCCCATCTCACTGCTGTCCGGGGCAACGGCCTGGGTGAAGCCGTGGATCTGAGGGCAGGGCAAGAGTGTCAGGAAGCACCCATGAGTCCTCCACCTCCCCCACCCTCGGCCCCTCCTCCTCCATGCTCACCAGCAGGGGTCAGGGAGAGGTGGCATGTCAGGAGGGGGAGAAAATAAGATAAGATGAAAAGTAAGTAGCAAATGCATCTGGGGAGCAGGGAGAGAGAAATCCTCAGAAATAGCCAGCAGACACCCAGAGGGAGAGAAATGGGGCCCAGCTAGATGGGCCCCCCACCCTTCCCAGCCAGGAGAACCCATGGGCTCCACAGATTTCTGAACCTGCCATCTCTGGGCCCACTGAAGCTGCCTGCAGAGCTGTGGTTGTGCCTGTATGTAATCTGTCCACAGCTTCCAGTCTCTGAGTCATTGTAACCCCCCCAAAAAAGTTCAAGAACCCCCAAATCCAGCCAAGCCCTTGTATTTTACAGAAAGAGAAACTGAGGTGGCATGAGCCTAGAATCGAGGTGGCATGAGCAGATGTCACAGACACTGGGTGGGTACAAGGGTCAGTGCTCCTCCAGTGGTGGGGGCAGAGTGGGAGGCCCTGCAGGAAATGGAGGCGAGGCAAGGAGAGTCAAAGGGCAGAGGGCACGAGACTGGGGCCCCGGGCTGGGGAAGGGGACAGGACAGTGGGTGGGAGGTCAGGCTCTGGGATCAGAGGATTCAGGTTTGAGACCTGGCTCTGCATGATCATAAGCAGGAGACATTGCCCCTCATCTGTAAAAATGGGGACAGAGCAGGGCCTTTGCGCTGTTTCCTGCTAAAGCTTGTGGAATGGGGCAATACAATCACTTTGAAGATCATCTGAGGAAGTGTTTGTGAGTCACCAAGCATCGGGCGGGCAGAGAGTGAGTGCTCTGTGCTTGGTGAGTCTTGTTATCATTACAGGGTCAGGGGAAGAATGGAGGGGCATTTAGTTATGGGGGAGTGGGGATGCAGAAGGGGGAGAAAAAGGGTCAGGAGGAGTTAAATGGGACCAAAGCAAATTGGGAGAGACTTCTCCAGGAAGTCGGGAGTTGTTTGACTGTGGACAAAGCCTCTGTCTGACCTCTCTTGAGCCTCAGTTTCCCCACCTGTGAAATGGACACAACCGATGGAGGACAAAGTTGGGTACTGCCCTCCTCCTCCCCCCACTCCACCCCAGCTCCAGAGGGGACTCACCGTGAGAGGCAGAGAGCACACAGCCATGATGCCCGTCATGAGGGCCAGCAGAATCAGGTGGTCAACCTCGTCCACGCCAGCCCGCGGCCCAGGGACCAGCGAGCCCTGGTGACGCCTCTGCTGGCGGTACATGCGGCAGAGGCTGAGGGTGACGGAGCCATTGCAGAAGACGATGGCGGCCACCAGCAGGGCCATGAGGCTGGCGTAGGCCAGCGAGA
>NW_007727365.1:36428-45704 GCF_000696425.1 Galeopterus variegatus
CTGCCCCCCTGCTCAGTGCATCCATCTCCTGCCTCTGCTCCCCCCACCCAGGCCCCATCACTGAGCCACCTGCCACCTCCCTAAGCATAGGTCTCTGCCCTTCTCCCCATCCCCTCGTGGGGACCCCTGAGTCATCATCACTCGGGAGGAGGTGGGGGGGCAGGACAGGACCTGAGGGGCGCAGCTGACCAGTCCTCAAGGGGGTGGCCACAGCCTGAGCCTTCCGGGGTGGACTCTGGGATCTATTCTGGGCTCCAGGCCCCAGGGTTAAGACATTACCCAGGGATTGAGAAATGACCAGGAAATTCCTCCCTGATGCAGTGTTTTCCAGACACTATGGCGATTTCTGGTCCCTGGACACAATTCACTTCTTCCAAAAGGCTGAGGTAGGAGGCGTCCTGGCCAGAGAAAAAAATTCCAGTCCCTCGATCCTGTCCCTGGGCTCTCGGCTCATACACTCAGAACCCTGAGAAAGGAGCATAGAGGAGGGGCATATTTGGTGTCCAGTTGTAGGAGACAGGCCTGGAGGACTTCCAAGGCCCATCATCAGAGGGGAGCACTCTGCCGCCCTCTTGTTTCTCACCCCAGCACTCCCAGGCCCCAGGCGACCTTGACCTCCAGAAATAATATTTTGGCCACAGACAGCAGCCGTCCAGGGCTCTAACATCACTGCCACATGGGTCTCTCCCACCCTCCCCAAACACACCCCAGCCTCGGGCCAGTGTGGTCAGCCCACATGTCCCAGCTGCCAGCACAGTGGACACGGCCCCATTCTCACTGAGTTCAAGGTTCCCAGGCAGCTTCCCAGCCCAGATGGGACCTTGGAGACCCTCTCAAATACCCCTTGTTTTTCAGGGAGGCAGTTTAAGCCTAGAGACTATGAACTGGGGTTATCATGTCATATTTAATCGACTTGGGTTCTTGATCCAATTCAACCACTTTCTGGAGTGTGATGGTCCCAGGCAAGGACAGGAAGCTGGAGTACCACAGTTTTCTCACTGTACACCAGCTTCACAGGCCTGGCAGCCAGTTGTGGCCAGCAGCCCATCCTAGAGCTCTCTTTGTAACAAGGAGACAGTCTGTGCAGATGTTGTCTCACATACAAGGCCAGGGGAGATGGTCCTGACCCGGGCACTAGACTGTGGGCAGCTGCAGCCTTGCCCTCTCCATCCCAGCCCCCATGACCACATGGCCCCTTGCCTCTTCTCCCCATCTCCCTATCACCCATGCCCAGCTGGCACCCCCAGCTTCCGGCAGGATGGATGCCCCAGTTCCAGCCACACTGGGCTCCCTGAGGAACACATAGCCGTGCTCTAAGGGCATTTGTATGTGCAGGTCCCAGGCTTTCTGGCCATGCAGTCCCCCCTTATGCTCTCTGGTCACCAAGCAGACCAGAGGGAACTCAGGAAGTTATATCATATTAATGAAGGGATGATGCCTGGCAGGCTTACGTCCTTTCTCAGCATCAAGAGGGTTGGTAGGAGGGAGGGAGGTGGGGAGCTCTGGTTCCCGAAGCCTCCCTCCCTCTAGCTTCCTGTCTCCTTCAGGAGCATTAACTTTCAGGAAGTCCCCTCTGCTCCCATGCCCAGTGGGACCTTGGACAAGTCCCTGCCCCCTCCAGGCCTCAGTTTCCTTCGCTGTGCTACTCAAGGCCAAGAGCTCTGACAGCGTTGGCGTCAATTCTGTACTCCTGCATCAGGAGCAAGTACGGGTGACAGTGACTGACTCATTCCCAATGAGGGGACTAAGGGTCTTGGGCGTCTGTGCCAGTGCTACACTTGTCTCCACTCCCCTTCCGGGAACACCCAGCCTCCTTCCTGGCTGTGGCCCCGGCCAGGGCCCACAGGCCACGCCCACAGCAGGAGCCACGAGGGGTTCCACTCCCAACCAGGTGCCTTGGGGTGAGGGGTCACCGGGCTGTGCTGTGGGACGGTTGGCTTCTGGGGGCCGGGGGAGCTAGGGAAGGAACTGCCTTGGGAGGGTGAGTCAGCAGCTGTCCTCTCTCTACCCACCACTAGGAACAGGCCTTGGGCCTCCCCAGAAAGGGAGGACCCCGGGGCAGCAGGCAGAAGAGGGAGGACAGACCAGAGACCACTGAGAATGGGGACCAACTCAGGGACACGCGGCACTCGGGAGGGCAGGGAGATGGGAACCCAGGAGAGGGTGGTGTGCTAAGGGTCGTGGCTGTGGGAACTTAGTGTGTGAGTCTGTGTGGGATAAGTGGGGCCTGCCGGGCCTTAGTGAGCATTTTTATCAGCATGGTGATTGTGTGTGTGTGTGTGTGTGTGTGTGTGCGCGCACGCGCGCGCACCGGTGGGTGGGCCTGTGTGGGTTCTGTGGGTGTGTCTTCATCAGCAGTCTGGTTTCTGTGTTGTGTGTGTGTATTGTGAGCACATTGGACTGTGTGTGTGCAGTTGCACAGTGGTGTTTATGAATGCTATATTGTCAGCTGTGTGTACTGGGCATGGATATGGCCGGGTGTGTATGTGTGTGTGAGGATGTGTGTAATGTGGGCTAATGTGTGTCTTTGCAGGCATGGGTGTGTCTACATGGGTGGCCTTGTGGGCAAGGTTTTTCTCGAAGGGTATAGCTAGGTCTATCTGTGCATCCATGTGTGTCTGTTTATTGTGGGTTCACGTGTTTCTTTATGGCTATCTCTACCTGCATGTGTTTGTACATGGAGTGGGGGCCTGGTGCAGCGGGGAAAAAATAGGTTTTGAGGCTCATCTCCACTGCTCACCAATCACTTGCCGTGTGACGCTGGGAAAATAACTTCTAGCAAAGCCTTGGTGTTCTTCATCAAATGGCTGCCTTGACTTGCTGGAGTGTTATGTGAAGATAAGAGACAATTCACCCTGCCTGCCTCCCAGGAAGCCCTCAGATAGCTGCTGGCTTTANTGACTCATTCCCAATGAGGGGACTAAGGGTCTTGGGCGTCTGTGCCAGTGCTACACTTGTCTCCACTCCCCTTCCGGGAACACCCAGCCTCCTTCCTGGCTGTGGCCCCGGCCAGGGCCCACAGGCCACGCCCACAGCAGGAGCCACGAGGGGTTCCACTCCCAACCAGGTGCCTTGGGGTGAGGGGTCACCGGGCTGTGCTGTGGGACGGTTGGCTTCTGGGGGCCGGGGGAGCTAGGGAAGGAACTGCCTTGGGAGGGTGAGTCAGCAGCTGTCCTCTCTCTACCCACCACTAGGAACAGGCCTTGGGCCTCCCCAGAAAGGGAGGACCCCGGGGCAGCAGGCAGAAGAGGGAGGACAGACCAGAGACCACTGAGAATGGGGACCAACTCAGGGACACGCGGCACTCGGGAGGGCAGGGAGATGGGAACCCAGGAGAGGGTGGTGTGCTAAGGGTCGTGGCTGTGGGAACTTAGTGTGTGAGTCTGTGTGGGATAAGTGGGGCCTGCCGGGCCTTAGTGAGCATTTTTATCAGCGTGGTGATTGTGTGTGTGTGTGTGTGTGTGTGTGTGCGCGCACGCGCGCGCACCGGTGGGTGGGCCTGTGTGGGTTCTGTGGGTGTGTCTTCATCAGCAGTCTGGTTTCTGTGTTGTGTGTGTGTATTGTGAGCACATTGGACTGTGTGTGTGCAGTTGCACAGTGGTGTTTATGAATGCTATATTGTCAGCTGTGTGTACTGGGCATGGATATGGCCGGGTGTGTATGTGTGTGTGAGGATGTGTGTAATGTGGGCTAATGTGTGTCTTTGCAGGCATGGGTGTGTCTACATGGGTGGCCTTGTGGGCAAGGTTTTTCTCGAAGGGTATAGCTAGGTCTATCTGTGCATCCATGTGTGTCTGTTTATTGTGGGTTCACGTGTTTCTTTATGGCTATCTCTACCTGCATGTGTTTGTACATGGAGTGGGGGCCTGGTGCAGCGGGGAAAAAATAGGTTTTGAGGCTCATCTCCACTGCTCACCAATCACTTGCCGTGTGACGCTGGGAAAATAACTTCTAGCAAAGCCTTGGTGTTCTTCATCAAATGGCTGCCTTGACTTGCTGGAGTGTTATGTGAAGCGGGGAAAAAATAGGTTTTGAGGCTCATCTCCACTGCTCACCAATCACTTGCCGTGTGACCCTGGGAAAATAACTTCTAGCAAAGCCTTGGTGTTCTTCATCAAATGGCTGCCTTGACTTGCTGGAGTGTTATGTGCAGATAAGAGACAATTCACCCTGCCTGCCTCCCAGGAAGCCCTCAGATAGCTGCTGGCTTTATTATTCATTCAACAAACCCTAACTGACAGTTTACTGTGTGCCAATGGCTAGGGGCACAGAGGTGCTCAGAGGGCAAATCTGATGGGTGAGTATTATGGATGTAACACTCCTCACAGCATGAGGGGCCTGGGCAGGTGGGCCCTCAGTGCAGTCATCTCCTCTGTTGGGTATCCTCAAGAGGGCGATGCCAAGCAGACCAGGAAACTGATGCTGCGATGAGCCTGTCCCACACCCGCTGGCCAGTGCCTTTGGCCGCCTGCCCAGGCCTGCTTCTGGACATGCTGCAGACCTAAGATCCCTGCTTGGCCTGGGCCTGACCCTCTCCTGACTCCCTGGTTTCTCCTGGTGCTGGCCCTGGGAGGAGGCTCCACACACACGTGCGCCACCAGCTGCTCATGCCTGCCAGGACTGCCTGTCCGCCCGTGTCCTCTGGCTGCTTCAAGAAGCTGTTATGTGTTCATCCAGATCTGTCCCGCTTTGGCAGGTCCCAACACCTACAGCGAGGAGCCACTTTTCTCAGCCCACGGACTTCCACCCCTAATGGGCTCCAGCCTACCTACCTGCTTCTCACTCCGGCTCATTCTTCTCCCTGCCCTGCCTTTGCCTCGGTTGTGCCCCTCACCTGGAGGTACCCTCACTTCCCATCTTTCAAGGCCCCCCTGGGAATCCCCTGAACCTCTCTTGAATGGTCATCCATCAGATCCTTCCACTCCAACCTTAAGCCCCAACTGGTCAGGTGACATCACCTCCCCAATCCTGCCTGTCTGTCTGTAAAATGTGGATAAACAGTCACTTTGGGGGCTATTATGAGAATTAAGTGAGATGGGGCTTGTGAAACAGGACCCCCAGTAAGTGATGGCCAAGATTATGGCTCATCCTAGCTCTGGGCTTCCCTTGCCTCAGGGTCTCAGCCATGCCAAGCACTGCTCTGTGCTCACAGAGAAGACAGCTGGGGTGGGCCAGCTAAGAGCTCTGGAGGTCTGGGGCAGAAGTGGGAGGGGATTGCTAGGAGCAAGCGCTTCTCCCTGTGGCCACCCCTCCACCTTTTGGCCTGGCTCTGACCACAGCCAGGGCCTGGCTCCAGAGCTGACATCACAGCTGGGGGTGGCAGGAAGAGCAGCTGGTGACTAGAAGCTGGTACTGCTGCTGAGTTGTAAAGTTAATAAGATTATTTGGGTCTGCACTTATGGAGGCTGGTCACCCGGGGACCTGCCCTGTCCCTTCTCTCCTGTCCCTTCTGGCTTCTGCTTCCTCCCGGTCTCAGTCCCCCATCCTCCCTCCCACTTATCCTCCAGGCAGACTTCTCCTCCTGGTCTCCTCTGTGTCCCATTCCCACTTGCCCTCCCTTGGCCAATCCAGGTCACAGCCAGCCAGCCCCACTTGCTTTTCCACAGTTCCTGTCCCCCAAGACCAGCAATGTGAAGGAGGAAGGGTTTGCACTACACAGCTCCAAGATTCCACGGCTGGAAGGGTCTAAATCCCAACAGCCTAGTCTCAAGGAATCCTTATGCTTGTGAGGTGTCAAACTCCAGAATCTTAGTTGAACAAGGGAAAAGGACCCCAGGATCCTGGCCCCACAGAGTTGAAGGACTCTGGAACTGCAGCCCTCAAAGGTCCTGGGATCCTCAATTCCTTTGCATGTCAGGTTCCAAGCTGCAAGGATACTGTATCTTCTGGATCCTTCCCTCCCAGCATCCCTCCACCCTCCTGCTCCACCCCTCAGCTCATCCTTGGCTCTCTCCCTGTCCCCTGTCTCCCCTGGGGCTCCCACAGACATGATGCAACCAGGCAGGAGCCAGCTGAGAGGTGGGAGGCAGGAGAGAGATGTAATTACAGCCGATTCTGTCTCAATCCTACAGGAAGCTCAGAATCGGGACCCAGGGGACCCTAATCTGATATTAATAATGGAGCACTTGCCAGACTCATGCAGGGCCCTCTAGGGAGGGAAGACCCACTGAGCCACCTCCAGCCAGATCCAGGGGTCCAGCCACCATCAGCCCAAGCTGAGAAGCAGGAATATCAGGCTTGAGGGAAGAGGAAGTGCGAAGTGAGAGGAGGGGAGGCAGTCGCAAACTCAGTGGCCCTGAGTGGGGCAGCTGTCTGGTACGGGAATCCGAACCCTTGGCCTTGGTGTTAATTCCCCCATTTTCTTTTTCTTTTCTTTTTTTTTTTTTAAAGATGACCGGTAAGGGGATCTTAACCCTTGACTTGGTGGTGTCAGCACCACGCTTAGCCAGTGAGTGAACCGGCCATCCCTATATGGGATCCGAACCCGTGGCCTTGGTGTTATCAGCACCACAGTCTCCCGAGTGAGCCACGGGCCGGCCCAAATTCCCCCATTTTCAACAGAGACACGGAATGTTTCACTTTTCATTCCACTCTAAGAAGTCTCTGATGCATGGTGGAGACTTCGGTAAGCTGGAAAGCCCAGGCCCCATCTCAAAGCACATGCTCACCCTGTGGGTGACCAGATATTACAATTTCAGAGAACCCAGAAATATGGACTTTTACATGAAATACCTCTGTTTTTCAATTTGGCAATCAAGTCAAGAACACCTTTAAACATCATGTGGGCCAAAAGTAGTGAGCCAAAAAAAATATGACTGCAAGCTATGTTTGTACTGCAGGCCCCCAGTGTGTGAACTGGGACACCGAGGGCAGGACCAGGGCTGTCACAGCCACCACTAATGTCCCCAAAACAAAAATAAATTTTTGAATGAAGGAATGTACTCATTAATTTGTCCCTTCTCCCTTCTAGCTATGCTTCTCTCTTCTCTGAGTCCCCAAGTTTTATTACTACCATGTCCCAGTTCAGATGTCCCCTCATCCAGGAAGTCCTTCCTGATCCCCAAGCTGAGTCAGGTCCTCTCTCTGAGTTCCCCAGCCTACTGAGCTCCCTGACCCCAGCCTTTCCCACTCTAGATCATCACCATCTGGGGATAAATGTGTCTCCCACTGGACTCTGAGTCCCAGGAGGGCAGGCTGTCTTTGTCATGGCCGTGTCCCCAGCATCACTCAGCACACGGCTGGTCACAGAGCAGGTACTCAGGGAGTGTGTGGAAGAATGAATAAATGAATGAATAGAGAAAAGTTCAGTGCTTGAGGACAGAATGGGCTTGTGATAGGGAGTAGTGGATATGGAAAAGAGGGTGGAGTCCTCCAGGGGATGAGAAACGTGGGATGGGCCCCTAAGACTCTCCAACCCGGGAGGAAGGAGAAGAGGGAGGCCAGCCGAGGGGTTTGGGGAGCTCTGGATTCCACAGTCCTCACCTCATGACCTCCTAGCTGTGTGACTTTGAGTAAGGGACTTCCTTTGGCTCAGTTTCTTCATCTGTAAAATGGGTATCATACAAGTAGTCAGCTGCTTTCTGGGGCTGTTGGGACAGTTAAATAAGTTCAAGATCAGATGGTGGAGCCTCAGTCGAGGACAGAGCACTGAGGGCTCATTTCCTCCGAGGCTTTAATGAAGTTGTGTTCACTCGCATCCACACACCCCCACACTCCACACACACTCAAAAGGAACGAGAAGGGACACAGGCTCCCCCACGCTGGTCCCAACCTCTGTGCGTGCCTCAGTTTCTCCGAAAGCACAAGCACCACCACAGTCACCGATTTATTGGATTCATATTTTAGCGGGGGGTGGTAAGCTGTCAGGAGGGTTCAGAGCAGGACGCAAAAGAGGCGCTTGTCGCGGAAGGGATTCTCAGCGGCGGGTACCGGCGTCACTAGTGGGTCGTCTTTGGCGCGCGTATCGCAGAAGGCCAGCAGTTCTGCCGCCGCCTGTGACACCTGCAGGCGCGGGGGTGCGGAGGTTGGCGCCCAGCCCAGCCCCCGAGGCCACGCCCCCAGGGCCGCCCCCAGGTGGGCCCCTCCCCGGCAGGCCCCGCCCCCTGCCCGAGCCCCACCTCTTGTCCATCTGGGACAGGGGCTCCTCCCACCGCGGCTCTGGGCCCCGCCCCCAACACACCCCAGTGCAGACCCCACCCCGACCCGGCACCTTCATGCGGTCGATGTTCACCTCCAGTTTCAACTGTTCCACCGTCTTGCGAGCCTCGGCGATCTTGGCCATGTTGTTGGACATGGCTGCAGCGGGAAAGGACTTAAAAGCCGGGTGGGAGTAGGGGCTGCGGGGGTAGGCGAGGACACGTCTGGGTCCTGAGGTGGTGGTGGTGGGACCCGGTAACAGGGGCGTGGGTGGAAGGGCGCGCGCATGGGGTGTCCAGAGACGGGTGGAGGGAGCAACAGATGGACAGAGATGCACAGAGGGGGGTCCCTAGAGGCAGGTGGGGAGAGGAACGGAAGGGTAAGGCCACAGGTGCTGCATCAGGATCCAGGGACCCAGGTGTCCTCACCCCCAGGAACAGAGCGGGAGCCAGGAGGGGAGCCCTCCCCAGGCCAATTAGCGGTGGCTCCAGGAGGAACTGGGAATTAAGATCGCGGCGGGAGGGGCGCAGAGGGGGCCTCATTAGGGCCTTGGCAGCAGCTGCCCCCGCCACCCCCTCAGGGTTCCCTCCGCCCCGGCCCTGGCCACCTCAAAGGCTCCTCTGCTCATTAGCAGCCAGGGGAGAGGGCTGGGGAGCCCAAGCCAGGCACGCCTGGGAGAAGGGCAGAGAGGATGGAGAGAGGGACAAATGGACGGGCAGAGGGAGGAACAAAGTGACAGAGAGAGACTAAGGCACCGAAGGAAATAAAAAGACTTGGGAGGGATAGAGAGAGAGATGGAGAGACTGGGGGAGGGACGCAGTCATGAGGGAAGAAGATAAAGAGAGGGACAAATGGAGGGGTGGAGGAAGGGACGGAGTGACACAAGGAGAGAGAGGCACAGAGGGGGATAAAGGGACAGAGGCAGGATTGAGGAGAGGAGATGGAGAGGTTGGGGAGGGATGGAGTGACGGGGTGGGAGGGGATAGTGAGAGGGACAAATGGAGGGGTGGAGGAAGGGACCGAGTGAAAGAGGGAGAGAGAGGCACAGAGGGGGATAAAGGGACAGAGATGGGGGGACAGAGGAGAGAAGGGATTGAGGACAGAGAGAGGAAGACGGGAGGACCAGGGGAGAGATGGAGC
>NW_007727365.1:47574-48560 GCF_000696425.1 Galeopterus variegatus
GTCACACACATTCACATGCAACTTAAAATTGCCACAGTCTGTCACAGTCTTACGCTATCACGCACCATTTTATAGATCACATAGTAACACACACTCACCTAACCAGTGACACAACCACATACACATATTCTTGCACAGTCTTTCAGTGTCACACACATCTAACACACTCCCTCCACACGGTCTGTCCCTGTCACACACACACTCCATCTCTTGGTGTCATACGATCACTGTCTCACAGAGACTCTCACAATCTCACAACGTTTCTCAGGCACACACACCCCGGCGAATACATAATCTCTTACTGAGCCTCGCGGTCTGCACCCACACGGCTGTCACTGTCACACGCTGTCCCGTTCATCCTCTTACACACAGTCACAACACTGTGCCAGTCTCTCAGCGTGACACATGAGCTCAGTGTCACATACACAGGCACACAGTTTCTCTCTCACAGCCCATCAGTGTGGCTGACGCATACCATCTTACACTCACACAGTCTGTCACATCCAGTCCCCCTCTGTGCCTCTCACGCTGCCTGCTCATGCCATCTCTCCAGCATTCCAGTTGTCAGTCTCGCCCGCTCTCACACGGAGTCTGCTGTGTGACACACACTACCCTTACACCCTCACCATGTCGCACATGGCCCCGCACACTGCCTCTCTCACAGACACCATAACACACACTCTCTCATTCCCACATATGGTCTCTCAGTGTCACATACAGTCCCCTAACGTCCCCTAGTGTCTCTCACACCCAATCACACGCAATACCCCACTGCCACGCACAGTCACCCACAATCTCTCAGTGTCACAGATAGTCTCACGGTGTCACAAGCACACCCAACCTCACGGTGTCACACACAGTCACATGTCACCTCTCACATATGCAGTCCCACTCAAACTCTCCTTGTCACACACCATCTCCTTGTCACGGTCCTCCGGGTCGCACACCATCCCGGTGTCACCCGCGCACTCCACAGCGTCTCACGC
>NW_007727365.1:49141-56524 GCF_000696425.1 Galeopterus variegatus
CCTCACGGTGTCACAAGCACACCCAACCTCACGGTGTCACACACAGTCACATGTCACCTCTCACATATGCAGTCCCACTCAAACTCTCCTTGTCACACACCATCTCACGGGAGTGCGCTCACACGGTCCTCCGGGTCGCACACCATCCCGGTGTCACCCGCGCACTCCACAGAGTCTCAAGCTCTCGTCACACCCCTTCTGGCGCTCACACTCAGCCCTCTGGGCTCTCCAGACCGCTCCCGACCGGCCACACGGGGGCGCTCGCGGCCTGCCGAGCCGCCCACCCGGCCCGCGCCAAAGCCACAGGAAGAGGTAGAAAAAGGCCAGGCCAGGCGCCCCCGCGGCCTGCAGGAGATGGCAACTGAGACTTGGGAACCAGAGAAAGACAAGGGATGCGGGGATGTAGGGGTGGAGGAAGGTCGGGACCAGGGGGAGAGAACGGAAGACGGACTGGGACAGAAACTCAGAGACGCGGAGAGAGAAGGTAGAGACAGGTGGAGACCTAGGGACTGAGAGAGACAGAGACGTGGAGAAGACCGCGGACAGACAGGGACAGACAGGACACCAGAGAGACAGAGAGGACGCCCGGAGAGACATACAGACCGAAACGTAGAGTCAGAGAGAGGGACGAAGAAACCCATTCACACAGAGACACAGAGAGGAGGGCAGAGAGGCAGACAGAGGGCGCCTTCCACAAGCCACCGGCGCAGAGGCGAGCCACGGGGGCGTGGCCCTGGGCGGGATTTGTAAGGAGGCGTGTCCGGCGTGTCGCCAGGTGGGCGTGGCCTGGCGGAGGCGCGCTCCGAGGGCTGGTCTCGGGGGTTCCCTCCGGTCCGGGCTACACCAGACGGCTGCGGGGCGGGGCCGAGGCGGGAGTCGTGGGAAGAGGTGGAGGTGCAGGGAAGAGCGTCCACCGCAGTCAGCCCGTCCCAATCCGGGTGTAACCGCGTGGACAGGGAGGCAGGACGGTCGAGGAGCGGATACCGGCCCGGGTCCCTGGAAGTGACTTGGTAGGGAAGCATCTGACCCTGGCTTGCAACGCGGCCAGGTGGGGGAGGGGACCGGGCCCACATCTGGAAAGCATCAGGCGCGCCGGACGTGCCAGGGTCCCGGGCCGGGCTGCGGAAAGGGGGAGGGGAGCCAAGGCGCTCCCCCTACCCAAGCCCCAGAGGGGTCTGCCGGCGCCGAGGAGGGGCCTGGGCGTGCGCCGAGCTTCGGCGTCGCCCGCAGCTGGTTTCCATCAGCAGTTCTGGCTTGGGCAGCCCCCAAGGAGGAAACCCAGCTTAGAGCCAGGGAGGACGAGGTGACGACCCAATCTTCCCGTTCTCTTTCGACCACGGCCGGAGGCTGGGGGTTGGGGGAGGCAGACAGACGGACACTGCCTGCAGCGAGCGTAACCTCCATGTCTCTCCCGAGCTGCAGACCTTGCGGTTAATCTTAGTTCTTGTCCTATGCTTGCACAGGAACCGCCCCAGCCTCATGGCAACCTAATGCTCGATGGTATTATTGTCCCCATTTTTTGGAAGAGGAAACGGACCCTGGATTCGGATTCAGGTCTGACTTTAATTATTCAAGAAATGATCGACGAACGGCAATAATGAATTCTAGGAGCAAATGCCCAGTCGCCTACTGAACACCTCCACCCGGATGTCTAGTGGGCATCTCAAACGCAGCGCATCCAAATTTGAGTCCCTGATTCCACCCGCCAGACTTCCTCCTACCTCAGGCTTAACCGTCTCTATTGATGGTGAGTCTGTGGGGTCATCCTTGACTCCCCTCCTCCTCTCACACTCCACAATTACCTAGCAACAAATATCATTGGTTCCATCTTTAAAGTATCTCCAGAATCCAATCACTTCTCACCTCCTCTGCGGGTCCAGCCACCATGCGCTCCAGCTTGGTCTATGCCAGTGACCTCCTCCTTGGGCTCCTGGCTTCTCCCTCTGTCCCTCTCAGCCTGTACGCCACAGAGCAGCCAGAGGGACCCTGTTTAAAACTAAGTCTCCAGAAATAGCAAGTAGTAGCAAATATGTGGAGAAATCTGAACCCTCACACCCGGGTAGGAATGTAAAATGGTACAGTCACTTTAGAGAAGAGTCTGGCGGTTCCTCTAAAGGTTAAACACAGAGTTACCATAGGACCCAGCGATGTCACTCCTAGGAATATACCCAAGAACAATGAAAACATATGTCCACACAAAAACTTGTACGTGAATGTTCACAGCAGTGTTATTCATAATAGCCCCAAAGTGGGGACGATCCACGTGTCCATTAACTGATGAAGGGACAAACTAAATGTGGTGTATCCAGACAATGGAATCTCATTTGGGAATAAAAATAAATGTACTGGTACAGCCTACAACATGGATAAACCTTGAAAAACAGTATGCTGAGTGAGAGAAGCCAGTCACAAAAGGCCATGTGTTGTGTGATTCCGTTTATATGAAATGGCGGGCCGGTTAGCCCAGTTGGCTAGAGCACGGTGTTGTAATACCAAAGGTCAAGGGTTCGGGTCTCTGTACTGGCCAACTGCCAAAAAAGTAAATATGAAATTGGTCCAGAGCTGGCAAATCTGTAGAAGGCAAAAGTACATTAGTGGTTGTTGGGGGCTGAGGAGATTGGGGAATGCCAGCTAAAGGGTGCAGGGTTTCTTTTGGGAGTCTTGGAAATGTTTTAAAATTGATTTTGGTAATATTTGCACAACTTTGTGAGTATACCAAAAGCCATTAATTATATACTTTACAATAGTGACTTTTATGGTATGTGAATCATACCTCAACAGAGCTATTAACTACCCCCCCCCAAAAGAACAAACTAAACTCCTCTTTTGCTCGGAATTTTCCCATGGCTCCCACCTCACTTGGAGTAAAAACCAAAATCCTCAGCATGGTGCACGGGGGCCCACACGATGTGCTGGTCTCTACCGCCGATCTGAGCTCATCTCCTCCCACTCTCCTCCCCACTGCCCCCGCTCCAGCCACACTGACCTCCTTGCTGTTTTGCCAACATGCCAGGAATGGTTTTGCCTCAGTGCCTTAGCACTGGCTATTCCCTCTGCCCGAGTTGTTCTTTCCCAAGATATCCACAAGCCTCACTCCCCAAACTCTCAATTAGAACATTCCTGATCACTCCACTTAAAGTTACGAGCTCCCCTGCTTGCCCATCCAACCCAATTCCCTCAAATCTCTGCCTAGTTTTCCCTCATAGTCGTTATCATCTGTAACAAATTATAGCATTTATTTATTATGTCAACACCACCACCACCACCCCTCCCCACCCCGTTTCTCTCCCTGTGACCGGTTCCTTGTGGATCCTTTCAGAGATCATACATATGGCAAACAGGTTATGTAGGGTCATGGTTAGGAGCATGGGCTCTGGAGATAGGCTGCCTGAATTTAAATCCTGGTTTGTCACTTATGAGCTTCAGATAAGTTACTTAACCTCTCTGTGCCTCCATATTTCCATCTATAAAATGGGCATAATAATAATATCTACCCATAGAAGGTTGTGAGGATTAAATGAGTCAATATATGTAAAGAAGTGAGAATAGAGTCTGGCATGTAATAAGTGCTCAATAAGTGTTTGCTGTTATTTTTTGTGAGTCAGCACTAAAATCTTACAAAGGAAGGTCATCCATATTTACTTCAACCATTTGACCACAAAGTGGCCTGTGTGGCCCTAGACAAGTCCCTTCCCCTTTCTGACCTCAGTTGCCTATTTTATGGAATGAAGGTAGAGCAAACATTCCCAAGGGCCTGACAAGCAATGACTTTTCCTGACAAACTTTTAAAAATAACTTTTCTTGGGTCAGCCCGTGGCTCACTTGGGAGAGCGTGGTGCTGACAACACCAAGGCCGTGGGTTCAGATCCCTATATAGGGATGGCTGGTTGGCTCGCTTGGGAGAGCGTGGTGCTGACAACACCAAGTCAAGGATCAAGGTCCCCTTACTGGTCTTTTTAAAAAATAAATAAATAAATAAATAAAATAACTTTATTGTTACTCTAAATGAAATATGTTTATTCCCCTCACCATAAGAATGGAAGCTCCATAGGGCAGAGACTTTCTGTTTTGTTTCCTGCTGTATCCCCATGGCCTGGCTGAGTGCGGGATATACAGGTGAACACAGCAGGCCTGGTCTCTACTCTTTCAGAGCTCAGAGGGACAAGAGAAGTTGACTCACCCATGTAGACACAGAGATCAAAGCAGCAACAAATACCCATTCTTCTAACTGTGGAGTCAGGTGGGGGTTGGGTCCTAGCCCTGGCTCCCCCTTGCTGTGTGACATGGGAAAGGAATGGCCCCTCACTAAGCCTCCATTTACCCATCCATGAAATGGGTACAATTCTTGGGCTTACCCAAAACAAAAATGAGCAAAGGGTGTGAGCAGGTAGTTCACATAACAGGAAATACAAGTGCCAATAAGCATAGAAACTTATGTGCCACATCAAGGAAATAAGGAGGGAGACATACTAATTAATACAGAACACAGATTTTCCCCCATAAAATTGGCAAAATGAAAACGATCAATAGCATCTGTTGTTTGGTGACGGGGTAAAAAACAGGCATCTCAAAAGTTGCTGTTAGAAATGTTAGTAAGGGGTGTGTTAATGGAAGGAAGTGTGGCAGTGTCCATTAAAAGTTTTTAAATGAGAATGCTATAATGACCAAGAAATTCTATTTCTAGGAATGGACTCCACAGAAATACATATGTATATGCACAAAGAGGCAAATACAAGGACATTACTGTATCAAGGTTCTTAATAGTAAAAGAATTGGAGAGCTAACAATAGGTTTAGATTACGAGAGTCCCCACAATGGAATCTTATATGCAGCTATTAAGAATAATATAGTGATATAAAAATATATTATTTAAATTGAGATGAAATGGACAAATTCCTAGACAAATACAACTTAGCAAAACTGACACAGGAGAAAACAGAAAAGCTAAATAGTACTATAACTATCAAAGAAATTCAATCCTTAATTTAATACTCCCTATTAAAAAATCTCCAGACAACAGAGGCCCTCCCTGGACATGGGATGGTTCAAGTCCCCACAGTCAGGGGCCATAGCCTCCTAAATGATCCATCTGCTAACTGGACAGCTGACACACTGAAGGTAGCATGGGAAGCTCAGGTAGCTGTATGCTTCCAGAGGCCCCTAAACTGAGCATTGCTAGATTTAGCAAATAATAATATAGGACACCCAGTTAAATGCGAAGTTCAGATACACAACAGATAATTTTTTTGTTTTGTTTTTAAAGATGAGCGGTAAGGGGATCTTAATCCTTGACTTGGTGTTGTCAGCACCACGCTCACCCAGTGAGCAACCGGCCATCCCTATATGGGATCCAAACCCGTGGCCTTGGTGTTATCAGCACCGCACTCTCCCGAGTGAGCCACGGGCCGGCCCTAGATGATTTTTTAAAAGAAGTGATAAAAACTGCATACATATACAGTTGTGTGTCACTCAACATGCAGACGTTCTCAGAAATGCGTTAGGCAAGGGCCGGCCCGTGGCTCACTTGGGAGAGTGTGGTGCTGACAACACCAAGTCAAGGGTTAAGATCCTCTTACCGGTCATCTTTTTTAAAAAAAGAAAGAAAGAAATGCATTAGGCGATTTCAGCCTTGTGCAAACATCTCTACTTACAGAAACCTAGATGGTATAACTTACTACACACCTGGGCTATATGGTATAGCCTATTGCTCCAACCACTGTTATATATGCAGTCCATCATTGACTGAAATGTCATTATGCAGCACAACTGTGTTAGTCCAATTTATGTAAATAACTATGTATTTATATATTTATTTAAATTCATATGTGTATGCAAACACATAAATAAGATGGAAGGAGACATGGAAAACTGCTGATTATGATGACTTTCGAGAGAAGGGATTTGGGGGCTGTCCCTTTCTATACTATTCCCAGTTTTATGAAACTGTATTTATGAACAAACATAACTCAATCAAAGGTCAGACTCATTAAAGTAAAATAGCCAATGGTAGGAAGATGATGTTGAGACCGACTCTGGGACCTGCCATCTAGTTCTGGACACTGCTACATCCAAATCAAACAGAAGGTGCTCAATAAATGTTAGTCCAAAGGAAAAGGAGCATTTCTCTCATTTTGCCATGGAACGAGAGACAGTCCACACATATGTAACATTGTGCATTTATTTACAAAGAGGTTAGAGAAACACAGAATCTGGCCCCCCTGTGCACCGGGGAGTCACCATCATCATAATAAATACAGTAATTTTTTAAAAGAAAAATATATATTGGATTGGAACAGCTGAGGGTCATCTGGCTTCCGCCACTATTCACGGGGAGGGGCACATGATAGAAACCATCTTCCTTCCCCTCTTCTACCTTCCAATCCTCCGTAATTGTCCAGGGATGGAGGTGAAAGAGCCCTTCTTTCTAGGTGTTGCCAACTCCTACTTGACCCTCAAAACCCCCAAATCAGTGCTCCTCCCCTTTCTAGGGCACTCTGCAGGCACCACCTGAGTCAGACACAGGGTCTCTGATCAGGGTGCCAAGGGGAGATCCTAAGGATCCAGGGACGTGGAGGGGGCACTTTGTGAATGAGAGGGGGCCAATATCTGGGCATGGAAAGTAGGAATGAGAGGGCTCAGTGAGAGAAGTGAAGGGGAACAAACAGACTAAGCTTCTAAACTAAAATGGGGAAATTCCAACTGAATGTCCTCTTTTGCATACATGGACACCCATTGTACAGATGAGGAAAGTGAGGCCCAGAGAAGGGGAACTTCCTTGCCCAAGGGCTTCAGAGCCAGAAGCTGGACTAGTTCAGTGTTCCTTCCCCATCCCTCTCTGTGATAGAGGGAGAGTCTTTTCACCAAGACTACTACGGACGGAGGAAGCGAGGAGGGTCTTTGGAAGTAGAGAAAACGGCGGTCTTTGGAAGGTAGGTGTGGAAGGGTCAGTGATTGGCAGTGTGGAGGGCAGAGGCCATGAAGGGGGAGCCACGCAAATCTCCAAACTCACACGGTAGTCATGACCTTGAGAGAACCCGAGCGGAAACGCAGTATCTTTTTTTTCAGCGCGTGGGATGCCTTGATCTTCACAAAGACTTTGGCGGGGCCCGCGGGCGCCCCTCCACCTGCACCACCCCCTGGCCCGGAGGCCGCGGTGGCCGCCACTAGCTGCTGCGGCCACACGAGGCCACCGCTGCCGTCTGAGTCGCTGGACGCAGAGCTGAAGGCAGGCGACTCGCCCTCGCTGGCGCTCGACTCACTCTCCCCGTAGCCGCCGCCAACGCCGCCTGGAGGCCCACGGCGTCCGAGAGGCCCCAGGCGCCCGGCCGAGCACTCCGAGTCGCTGCCCGCGCAGCCGTAGAGCAGACGACGCCGAGGAGCTGA
>NW_007727365.1:57445-59433 GCF_000696425.1 Galeopterus variegatus
GCCGAGGAGCAGGCCTCCGGGCCCGCAGACCCCGCTGCCGTCGGGTAGGGCGCCGAGAAGGACCGCGGCACCGCTGCCCGAGCGCCCACAGCCTCCGGAGCGCTAGGACTGGCATCTCCTAGGGGAGGGAGGCAAGAAAAGGAAGAGAGTAGAGCAGGTCTCAAAGTCCTTTCTCATCCAGCCTGGGAGGGGCGGGTTGCCTCGCTCCGTTCCACTGTCACCACATCCAAACCCCTGCTTTCACCCTTCCTGCGAGGTTCGTAACAAAATCTTCACAGGGGCCTCCAAGACCCTGCGTGATTTGTCCCGCCTCTGCCTCTCTAACCTCCATCTCTTATCCTTCTCCCCTACATAGGTCTCAGCCACACTGACCTCCTGGCTGCACACGCCAGTCACACTCCTGCCTCAGGACCTTTGTACTTGCCATTACTGCTTCCTGCACAGCTATTCCCCCCCCACCCCCAAGATATCTGCTTGGCCCAGTCCCTCAGTTACATCAGGGTGTGCCACTCAAATGTCACAGTCTCAGTGAGGCCCTCCATGGTCATTTTCTAAAACTGTAATTCCCTCCCCAAACTCAAAGGGACACTCCCTAGTCCCTTTCCCTGGTTTATTTCTTGTCGTAGCACATGTTAATATCTAGTACCCTATATATTGTACTCCTTTATCTTTTATATTATGTATTTCTCCAACTAGAATGTCAGTTCCACGAGGACAGGAATTTGTCTATTTTGTTCATTGCTATATCCCTCACGCCTAGGATAGTGCTAGGATAGCACATAATAGGGCCTCAAAAACTTGTATAAATGAGTAACAGCATTCCTGTTTACCGAGTGACTACTATGGGGGAGTCCGATGCCCTAGTGCAGAGTTCACCGAATATTCAAAACATCCCTATGAGGCAGGCACTGTTATTATCTCATTTTAACTGAAGGAGAAAAGGAGGCCCAGAAAGAAGAGACATGCTCAAAATCACAGGAAAAGGGAATTCACAGCCAGAATTGGAATTCAGGCCCAACTCAGAAGTGTATGCTCAAAACTATCTTCTTACTGTCCTTTCCCTGTTGGCCTCAGGGTCCCAACCCCGTCCACCTTACCTAGAGACTTGGGCCTCTCGCTGGCATAGATACCCCGGGGTTCAGAGGGACCTAGGCGTCCATAGGAGCCAGATCCGGAGAAGCCACTGTCTCCACAGAAGGTCGAGGGTGGTGAGTCTGGGACTCCTGTGGAGCTGGGGTCTTCATAGAAGCCTGGATTCCAGGGAGCAACAGAGAGACAATCGGGGTTTGGTGAAAAAATCAGGGGTGGGGAAAGTAGGAGACGGGGCAGGGAGAGGTAGGGGACAGTGGGAAAGAGTGGGGTGTCTCCCAGACAGACCCTACCCCCATCCATACTCACCTGAGCTGCGCCCACTCTCCTGTTCCAGGCCCCCAGATTCCAGGCTCAGGTCTCCCAGCTGCTGGCCCAGGTCCCAGATGAGCCCAGGCAGGGCCTCCTGAGGGCATGGGGAGTGCAGATGGTCAGAAAGGCCCCAGTCCTCTGCTGACTGGTCCCCTATTCCATGAGCTCATGGGCAGTTTCACTTTGACAATGAGGCTCTGACTTCAAAAAGATAAAGCCGTACCTGAGACCCAGGACCCCCTCTAGATCTTTGTCCCTTCATCCCCATTAGAAAAGCTCTCTGGCTGTCTAACTTCCATCCTTCATTCTGCAGCCCCATCTCATATCCTCTTAGGTGTGAAGAGGCCTCAGAAAGCCCATTCCGGGCTGGCCCGTGGCTCACTCGGGAGAGTGCGGTGCTGATAACATCAAGGCCCCGGGTTCGGATCCCATATAGGGATGGCCGGTTCGCTCACTGGGTGAGCGTGGTGCTGACAACACCAAGTCAAGGGTTAAGATCCCCTTACTGGTCATCTTTTTAAAAAAAGAAAGAAAGCCCATTTCTTGCCCCTCCCTATCAGCTGTTCCCCCCCCCCCCCCCCTCTCTC
>NW_007727365.1:59761-65282 GCF_000696425.1 Galeopterus variegatus
CCCCCCCCCCCCATTTGTCTCATGGCCTTTTACTCCCTATTAAAACGTCCCTCTTTGAATCTAACTTCAGGTCTTCTTGCTGTAAGGACAGTCCACAGCTAAAAGGTGGTGTCCAGGACCCAGCAGATCCCTCAGCCATGGGTCTGCCTTCTCCCAGTCTTTGACCCTCCTTTCTCAGATGCTCCCATCTTCCCCCATTCCCCCTTATCACCAATAGAAAGTCCTTTCCCAAGCCCTCCTTAAGCCCTTCCCACTGCACACTGACTTTTTCCCTCATATGGATAAAATAGGCTGACCATGACCCATATACCTCTTTGATCCCCCTATGCCTCCTGGAAAGTTCTCTATGAGACTAGCCTTACAGATACTGCAGCAGCGATCCTTTACCCCAGGGACCACCACTTCCTCCTGCCCTTGCTCCATTCCCATCAAAAGCCCCCAGTGTCTGTCCACCGCTCCTCATCCCCATGGGAAATTTCTGTGAGTCTACCCTGGATCTTTCTTGATGTAGGAAAAGACCATTTCTTATCAGAATGATATGAATAAATGAATAGGGCCGGCCTGTGGCTCACTCAGGAGAGTGCGGTGCTGATAACACCAAGGCCACGGGTTCGGATCCCATATAGGGATGGCCGGTTCGCTCACTGGCTGAGTGTGGTGCAGACAACACCACGTCAAGTGTTGAGATCCCCTTACTGGTCATCTTTATATCGGATTTTTTTTTTTTTAATGAATAAATGAAGGTGAGAACCCCTTTAGGGAAATGACCATGACAGGGGTGGGAGTAGGGGTTGAAACAACACAGATGGGGTCTCCAAGACACTAGGACTTAACCTCGCTTTGGAAAACTGAGGGCCAGAGCCAGGAAAAGTCTCACACGGGTCTGAGTGGGGCCGGAGGTAGTGGCAGCCTCAGTCTGACGGTTGACCCTCAGACAAAAGCAGCTTGTCTGGACGGCAGGAGGGAAGGAAGGAGGGAGGAGGGGGTGGGAGGGCAGGCACCCAGCCCTGCCTATTTAGGGCAGAAAGAAAAGCTGGCCGGCTCTCCGAGCCTCAAACTCCTCCCTCCCCACCGCCCCAGCTTCTGACTCGTCCGACTCCTCTTTTGGACCCTGTCCTCTCCCTTTCCCCCAGAACAGAAGCCCCCATCTGGGCCTGTTTATGCAAGGAAGGTCAACAAATCACTCCAGTTTGTGCTCCTGCCCTGGGTATGTAGAGATGCTCATGGTGGAGTCATCTTTGAGCAGAACTCAAAAAAGCAGCTGCATAGTGCAGCATCAGGGAGTGGCCAAAAAAATCGCAGACCATACACAGACTCCATGTCATGCCCCCCAACAAACCACGGGCTTGCTCACTCCACTCTCACCGTGCCGGCCTCCTTGCTTTCTCTCGAACATGCCATGCATGCTCCCACCTCAGGAGAATGTTTCCCCCACATGTCCTACTGGCTCACACACTTGCTGCAGTCAGGTCTTTGGTTACATGATCACTTATCTGACACTTTTCCAAAATAACTTCCCTGTCATTCTTCACCCCATTGCTATGCTTTATAGCAGTAAGGACCTCTTGAATTAGAATTGTATATCAAAGTGTCATTTCTTTATTGTCTCTCTCACTAGAATGTCAGCCCTAGGAGGGCAGAGACTTGTGTCTGTTTTGTTAAAGGTTGCACTTCCCACCCGAGTGCCTGAACAGTGCCTGGCACAAAGTAGGTGCTGAGGAAATATTTGATAAAGGAATGAATGTCTGCAGTGGAATACTTATACAGCTGTTAAAATGGAATCAAGCAAAATTTTTTTTTTTTTTTGGCACTGGCTGGTGTGGGGATGCCCACCCATGAACCTTAGTGTTATAAGGATGTGCTCTAGTCAACTGAGCTAAGGCCAGCCTGAAATTTCTGTGTGGAAACATCACCAAGATATAGCAATGAGCAGAAAGAGAAAAGTACAGAATGTGTATATAGCATGAGCGTGAGTCAGAATTACTGGGAGGGCTTATTAAAACCCACATTATTTAGTCCCACTTCCAGAGAGTCTGATTCCAGTCTGGAGTCAGGTCCAAGAATTTGCATTTCTGACAAGATCCGTGTGATGTGGCGCTTCTGGTCAAAGGGCCACAGTTTGAGAACTACTGGCCTAGCCTAGTCTCTGGGACCTCACCCAAGAAACTGGAATTTGTAAAAAGCAAAGCTTTTTTGAAAACTCTACATTTCTTGGTATGTAAACTGTTTCTGTGAGTAGATATATTGGAAGGGGTCTGGAGGGACTCATACGAAGGTGACAATAGTGGTGATGTCGGGGAGACTGGATTTAGGTGGTCAAGGGAAGGATGGAGAGACTGCATGGTAGAATGATGTGTTTAAGGAGGCATGACTTGGGCCGGCCCGTGGCTCACTCGGGAGAGTGCGGTGCTGATAACACCAAGGCCCCGGGTTCGGATCCCATATAGGGATGGCCGGTTTGCTCACTGGCTGAGCGTGGTGCTGACAACACCAAGCCAAGGGTTAAGATCCCCTTACCGGTCATCTTTAAAAAAAAAAAAAAAAAAAAAAGGAGGCATGACTTGGCAACAAATTGCCAGGGTTCAAATTCAGCTCTGCCACCTCCCAGCTGTGTGACCTTAGGTGGGTGACTTCACATCTCTGGGTCTGTTTTTTCTTCTGTAACATGGGCATCATAGGACTCCAGCTCTTGTGGGATTGTTGTGAGGATTAAATGAGTTAAAACAAGGGGCTGGCCCGTTGCTCACTTGGGAGAGTGCGGTGCTGATAACACCAAGGCCACGGGTTCGGATCCCACATAGGCATGGCTGGTTTGCTCACTGGCTGAGCGTGATGCTGACAATACCAAGCCAAGGGTTAAGATCCCCTTACCGGTCATCTTTAAAAAAATTTTTTTTTTTAAGTAAATGAGTTAAAACAGCAGTTTCTTTTAAGCACTTCATAAATGCTAGCTTGTATTATTATGTACATGAGAGCGATGGATTTCTTACAAGGAAAATAGAAATGTTTTACTTGTATAATTAAAAATAAATGTAAAAGGATGGAATTTTTTTGTAAGTTCTGCAGGTCTAATTTCAGTTCTTCCACTACAGGGAAGAGCTTAGGGGGACAGACAAGAGATGCCTCCTCCTCCCCCATGCCCAGACCCTCTCAAATATCCCCCTCCCCCCCCAGGCTACAACCCCTATTTGCAAGTCTGACCTCATTTCTTCCAGCTGCAAAAGGATGAATCTTTAAAAGACCAGAAGATCTTTGGCCTGAATCTGGCTCCCTGTCTCCCCACAATGCCCCTTATCCTTTCATTGCAAGCCCCTCTACAGTCGGGCCATCCAGCTCAGGGAGGCTTAACAAGAATGTGGTTAGAACCCGTGGAGACCTGTTTGCCCAGACTTGCCCAGATCTTTTTTACTCTCCTCATATGCCCCTAGACAATGTCTAATGCCCTCATATCTTTGTTAGAAAGTCCTTCTCCAAGTCTAACTTAAGTCCATCTTGCTGAAAGGGATCTTTTTCCTTCTTGGGAGCAAAGAGGACCTAGGGAACCCCCGCCTCCACCCAGGATTCTTGCCACTCTTCTCTGCAATAGTCTTTACCTGGCACCCCCACCATTCTTATTAGAAAGTAATCAAGTCTGGCTTCTGTCTTTCTTGCTTCAGAGGGAGTGTACTCCTGGGTGGGGGCGAGGATGGGGGGTAAGCCTCATGAGACAGAGGCTCAGGGATCAGAGGAGGTCCCCACCCCCTCTTCAGAAGACCCAGGAACCCCCGACACTAAAGAAGTTTATATTTAGCGCTTCTCTGCTCCTCCTTCCGTGCTGCTGTCTCCCTCCCCCCGCCTGCCACCGCCTCCTCCCTGACGCTGGGACCAGCTTTGCCTGGAGACTGGTGTGGAGGGGGGAAGAGGCCTCTCCACTACCATCCTATGCTGGCCAGGAGGACAGAAGGCTGGGAAGAGGGGGAGACAGAGGGTCAGAGAAGAGGGACACTGAAGGGCAGAGATGAGGAAGGTGGGGGCCAAGGAGACGGGGAGACTGGGGGCAGAGCGGGGAAGGACAGGCTAACCCATCTTCACGCCTCGCTCTCTCTCCCGGTCGGGTTGGGAGGTGCATTCCCAAGCCCAGCCTGCTTGGGGTGGGGGGAGCTGGTGAAGGCCCCCACACTCCGTCTTTAACTTTGGGAGGGGGTGGGGCCTCCCACAGCTGTTTCTGTTTCCAGAGAAGAATGTGCAGGGTCCCACTCCTGAGAGGGGGAGGGGCTGGCGTGCAGCCCCGCAGTCTGGCTTCGGTTCTCCTCCCCACTCCCCATCTGGGGAGGGGGCAGTCGAGGTCAGCAACGAGGAGAGCCCCCTCCCCCGCAGCCTCGGCTCAGGTTTCCCCAAACGGGAAGCTCTGACCACACACAGGCTTGGGGATGGGATCTGCAAGTGGAGCTAAGGTCTGCGGGCTGGGGGAGGGGAAGAGAGAGACTGAGACGCGGGGCAGGAAGAGAGAGAGGTGCAGAAATGTAAGAAGGGAAGACCAGGGAAATCGATGCAGAGGAACGCAGAGACAGAGACAGAAAGACAGCTTAAGGAAGAGAAGCAGACACAGAAAGTCACAGAGATGTGGCGGGCGGGAGACAGTGAGGGACACCCGGGAGGAGGTTGGGAGTCTCAAGGAATGACATGAAGAGGGAGAGAGAGATGGTGCCTTTTCAAGTTATTCTGGAGACCTCTGCTCATCTTCCACCATTAGGGCACCCAGAGAGTCTAGAAGTCAGACCCTGGTGCTGCTACTTCCTCTCGGCTTAAGGAGGGCTGGGACCAGGTAGGAAAGAAGTGTCACCGGAGAGTCAAGATCTTGGTAGGATCCTCAGAAACTGAGCTTCCTCTCAGTGAGCAGTGATCCCTCCCTCAGGAGGCCCTAAGAACCCCTTCCCCCACCTCGCCCCCTCCGGAGATCTCCAAGCACACCAGGACTTGGGGAAGATGGAGCCCTGGTAGGGGGGCCCATAGGGGGCATGTTTGGATCCTGGCTGTGTGACCTTGGGTACCTCCGGAGATCTCCAAGCACACCAGGACTTGGGGAAGATGGAGCCCTGGTAGGGGGGCCCAGAGGGGGCATGTTTGGATCCTGGCTGTGTGACCTTGGGTAAGTCTCTTGCTCTAAGCCTCAGTTTCTTTCTCTATAAAACGGGGACTATCACCCCCTTTCTCCCAAGCTGCAAGAAGACAATGCATGCAAAGTACTCGGACCTGGGCTTAACACATATTTGGCGCCCAGAAGGATTTTCTTTGGGGAAGGGGTATAGAGGATGGGGCCTATGCATCTCACGAGGCCCCAGCAGAGGCGATGCAGTCCCCACTCTCCCAATTTGGGGGCGGGGAGGCTAGGTCCCGCCCGCTGCCCGGACTCCAGGGTCTCCAGCCCCATCCCCTGTCTTTTCCCCCTCTCTTCCTCCTCCCTCCGACGGGTGTCTGAGCGTCCAACCCAGACAGACAGACAGGCAGGGATGGAGGGACGGACAGACGGACAGGCGGCCCC
>NW_007727365.1:65708-76088 GCF_000696425.1 Galeopterus variegatus
AACTCGCAGAGCCCAGCCAGGCTGCCCTCCAGCCAGCCCCGCAGCCGGCCCCGCTCGGGGCTCACCGGGAACGGGAAGGCCCGGATCATGGCTGCGGCCCCCCACCCCAGCCCAGCCGGGCTCCGCGGCCACCCCTCTCCCGGTCCCACCTCCCCGCCCCAGCAGCCAGCCTGCCCGCCCGCCCGCTGGCCGGGCTGTCACCGTCTCATCTACATAGACGCCCGCCCATTGGGCCGCCCACCGGCGCCTTATCTGCATGGCCACGCCCCCGGAGACAGAGCAACCGCCGCCTATTGGTTGGTACCCTTCCTGACGAAGATGCTCGGCCGTGCACCCGCACCGCCCAACACGACGCATGCTCGCAAGCTGCCTACTCACTCTGCCTAAGGGCGGCCTCGCCACGCCCCGCCGCGCGCCTGCCTCTGAGCCCTGGCCACGCCCCCCAGCGCGTCACAATGAAACAAGTCCGCCCTTGCTGCGGTGCCATTGGCCCGTGCCTCCCAGTGAGGCAGCTGGTTCCGCCCTCTTGCGGGAGAGCTCTTCCTACCATTGGGCTGTCTGGCTGGACGGGCAGGGTGATATATAAATAGAGAACGGGTCCACGTGACAGTTTGGCAGCTGCTCCTAAGCCCCTTCCTAACCTCCAGCTTAGGCTGCGCAGGTGGAGGAAAGGGTTAGAGGGTCGAGCCCTGATTTCGCCGTCTCTTCCCGGAAGGCTTCGCACTCGGCTGTAAAACGAGGATGACGCCCTCTGATAAAACTACGCTTCCAAGCAGGGCCGGCCTCGAGGGCGTGGGGCCCTCTCAGAAGAGCCCCAGCACTTGGTTGAATGTTCTGCTAATGCTGTCTTGAAATTCTTATTTTTTGAGAAAGGGGCCCCGCATTTCCATTTTGCACTGGGCCAGGCGAATTCTGTAGCCGATCTTGCTTCTAAGAGTCTAATATCGGTTTTATCCCAAATTCTGAATTATAAGGCCCTCGGTGGAACATTCTATGATTTGCTCAGAACAGAATCTAAGCGTCTTTTGTTTCCCAGGTGCTGTGAGGCTATGTTGCTCACCATTCTACGATTCCAGAGGCCTTTGTTCTACGTTCTAAGAGGCTTTCTTCTCAGCCTTTTAAGATGCTCTGTTCTCGACGTTCTGTGGTCCTAAGAATCGGAGCCTGACAGTTTCCAAGGCTTCCTCCTTCCTCCCCGGCTATGCCTGAGGAATTGGCGCCCCCTCAGGCGGTCAGCCAGTGCCACTACGCCCAGTGTGCCTCCCTGCCACCTTCAAGATTTAGCTCCAATATTCATACCCGTTTCTCAGACAGACCTTGACTCCCTAAAAGCCAGGGCCCGGAAAATCATGCAAGAACTTCCCTCGTTTGTGACTCCCCTGTGCACTAAGTGACCTTCTGGTGGTGAGATGGAAAGACAGAGATAGTGGTTGAGAGCAGTCTCCAGATCCAGAAGGCCTGGGGGTGAGTCACACCTCTGCCGTTTTTCAGCTATGTGACCTTGGGAAGCTTACTTAACCGCTCCATGACTCAGTTTCTTCATCTGCATAATGGGGTCATAATACTATCTACCTCACAGAGCTGTTCTGAGGATTGAGATATTTGTCTGGTACTTGGAGCAGTGTCTTCCAAGTATAAAGAGCCATAGAAAGGTTTTGTTTTTTTTTTTTCCTCTTTGTCTTTTTTCGTGACCAGCAACGGATCGCAACCCTCAGTGTCGCGCCCGTACCGGACGGGGACCGGCCACGGGATCGCAACCCTCGGTGTTGCTCCCGCCCCTCGCTCAGCCAGTGAGCGGCCGGTCTGCATGCGGGATCCGAACCCTCGGCGGGAGCACCACTGCGCTTCCCAAGTGGCGCACTATAGCAGTGCGCCACCAGGCCGGCCCGAGCCATAGAAAGGTTTGACAAAAATAAAAAAATAATCTAGTGAGTCACAACAAGAAAAATTAGTTGAACTTTAGGAGAGACAAACTTTATTCAGCCCTCCTCTTGTTCAACACAGACCTATACTGCCTTAATTTTCCAAAAATAAGGAGACAGTCGAATATTGATGATAGGAATCTGGAGAGCTCACAACAAGATTTGTGTGTTTGCGTGTGTGTGTGGCTGGCTGGTATGGGGATCCGAACCTTTGACCTTGGTATCAGCACCATGCTCTTCCAAGCAAGATTTTCAAAGTAGCAGTGTCTGGGGTGAAATCAAGATTGGTTTTTCATCCCTGATGCTTGTACAAGACGACTTAAGTCATTTGCTGAGTAGATTATTGAATCTGGAGCTAATTTAGGGCTCTGGTCACCAGGCATTTAAAGATGGATATTCCTAGGAATGTAAGTAAAAAAGAATAAGGGAACAAAAACCAATATTTGAGGGCAGCCAGGCAAGATGATTCCAAGAAGCAGGTGAAGAAACATGCTTCATTGGTGGAATCAGCAGAGCCATAACAATTTTGAAGATTTCCTTTTAGACCTCCTGTTGTTCTTGATGACCATTGGTGTTGATGATGATAATTTTGAAAGAGTTCCTGGAAATGAACATGTAACAGTTGCTTCCAAACATGACACACAAGATAGTTCCAGTCAAGATGGCAGAATAGACAGTCCCCAGTATCACTCTCTCACACCAATCAACCAATTTACAACTATAAAAATGTAAGAACAGCCAAGCTGGGGCCACTGGCACTCAGGGGAAGAGGAGGAGAGACCTACGGAGTTCATGAGGGGGAGAAGCCATGATGAGGGAAATAAATAACTGCTCAGAGCATTTTGAGTAGTGGCCACTTTAAGGCTGGAGCTGCTGAGTGCATGGAGCAGGAGCCCGCAAAAGTTGTAGCTGTGTCCTTTGGGTGGAGTTGCTTGGAGGCAGCAGGAGAGAAGAGAGGCTTGGTGGGCCCCGGGACAGCAAGACCACTAATAGGGTTCCCATGGACCCACACAGGAGCAAGGAGCCAGAACAGCTAAAAAAGGGGAGCCATTCAGAGGCCAGTGAGTCATCTCAAGGGACCGACCCAGGGCCCATCCCATGGGAAGTGTTTGGAGCACAGATGATGGGGGAGATGGGCCCACCAGGAGAACATGGGCACAGCAAGGACAGCTGATCCACCCCCCAATCAGCACAGGACCACTCAAAGGAGACTGATCAGGTATGCAGAATTGCATGGAGTGCAGTTTGATGAAAAGATTCAGGCTCAGATCAGAGTTTCTACACAACCCAGGTGCACCCAGTTTCTGGAGAGCCAGAAGTACCTATAAGGTCAACCATTAAGCCCTGAGCTACACAAAAATCTCTCCTACAAAAACAACAGCAAAGCAGCAATTTAGCTCAACTGCAGAGCTCAAGTACTGGTTCCCACAGGAACTTCCCCCATTTAGAAGTAAGCTAAGCACAAAAAATTAGTTCTGGCCCAGGCACACCACCAGTACCTCAGGCTGCCAGGGGACCTGAGGTCTGGAACTAGGGACCAGATCCCCCACCCACAATCAGGCACATCACCAGCACCAAGGAGCGTACCAAAAACATCACCTTCATGTGGGTGGCCCACCACAGCCACCACAGAAACCATGGCTGCCTTGAAAGTGGCTAGACATCACAACCACCATGCAGATGGTCCACCAGCCACTGGAGTGCATTGACACAAGGGGAGTCACCAGCAGAGACCAAAGAAAAGAATAGCATGTCTCTCTCCACAAAGCCCATTCCAGAGTGACAGAGGAAGCATCTGCTCTATGATAATATTTGGGGACCTGAACACACCTTTCAGAATTGGACAGATCATCTAGGCAACAAATCAACAGAATAACCATTACTCTTTCAGAGGGAGAGAAGAAATCTAGGGTTATAAGTGGTGGGAGTGGGGAGGGAGAGGGGGATAGGGAGAGATTGGACAAGGGGCATAAGGAATAAGTACAATTTGTAACAATATGCATACTAGTAATACTGATTTGATCAACATATATCAACATTGGATCCAAGAAATATGTATAATTAATTATGATTCAATTTAAAAAAGAAGAAAAGAAAAAAATGAAAATAAATGAATAATAAAAAATAAAATCCTATAAGCAATATAATATAAACAAAATAAATAAATAAATACATGTGCATGGGCTTATAATGTATAAAGATGTAATTTGTATGACACTAAAAGCACAAAGGAGGGAGGAGGGAAAAAGGCTATATAGTAGTAATGTTTTTGTATACTACTGAAATTAAGTTGGTAATAATCTAAACTAGATTGTCAAAAATTAAGGTGTCAATTGTAATCCCCAGGACAACCACTAAGAAAATAACCAAAAATATAATAAAATAAGTGACAAATGGGTTAAATGATAAGAAACAAACAAATGAACAAACATGATACACAAGTTCTTCCTCTGGAAGCCATGTGTCCAATGCCAGCCGATCATGAAGGACTGCTTGCTGTGTCTCCTGAAGTTTCCTGGCCTGGATGAGACTGTCAACCATGTTAGTCACCTCTTAGAAGAGTAAAGCATGAAAGATGCTATTGTCACGGCAGATTTCTTGGGTAGCCCAGACAGCAGTGCCCTGTATAGAAAAGTTGCCCAAACATAGCTGGACGCCATACTTAAATCCTCAAAGTTTACTCCCAAGCATTTGTCTTCTTGTTCCAATGCCTCTTTGTATCCTAATGAAAAAGGAAGATCACAGTCATATTGGGTCTTTTGTCTGTAACTGTAGCATATGCAAGGTTCGGCAGATCTCTTACATCTATGAGGAGTCGGGGAATGAGTCCTGTTACCAGTCTACATGCAGGAATGTCTCGTGATAAGTCCTGTTACAGGCATGTGTGTGTGAAGGCTGCTTCTTCACAGCCTCCCCTGACTACATTTTGTTAGAGTTTGACATAAGTGACTCCATTTTGATACCAGCAACTTTCGCAATAGAATGATGGGAAATCAAAAATCTGATAAGAGCTAATGACATTGGGAAGATAACAGGAGTCAGTCCAGCTGGTAGGCAGATACCAGTATGCCAAATCTCCACAATGAAGTATGCATCACTGGGAGCAACCCAAGCCTTATGGGAGTAATTGTCTAATTTATTTGAATGGTCATAAAACAAATGTTGAGGGGCTGGTCAATTAGCTCACCTGGGAGAGTGTGGTCCTGATAACCCCAAGGTCATGGGTTTGGATCGCCATATTGGCCAACCACAAAAAAAAAAAAAAAGTAAACAAATGTTGATTAATGGTGGAAAACCAAGGAGAAGATGCAGGAACCCAACTGGGATTATGAGATGAGTCACAATAGGAGTAATGCCATTGATATCAAAACAAATTGTCAGCAGCATCAATTGGTAATATTTTGCTAACTGGAAAAACGAAGAAAGCCCAATGATGAGATGGTTCCCACCATTAGGGCTATTACGATTACAGAGACTGAGCCCCATGAAGGGGCTGTTAATGAAGTTACAGAAGCAGCACATAAATCATGATTTACAGATGGCAGGAACAGGGAGAAGTTCCTGTGAAAACTGAGTGGTGAGTTGGGAGAGGTCTTTGAGAAAGGTTTGTAGGGCAGTGCTCCATCCAAAGACTTTGGCGACGTGAGTGGAGGTGATGCGGACTTGGAGGGAGTGATTTGTTTTGGGAAAAGGGAACAAAACCAACAATCACAATTGAAGTTTTAAGACTGAACACTTCTGCAAAAGTAAGTCAGAGGTTTTATGGATGTTGCAGTCTGGAAGGTAGAATAGAGAAGAGAGAGTTGTAATTTGGTAAGAGATAGAACGTAAAGTGGGAGAATCATGATATCAGGGGTGTTTAATCAAAAATCAGTAAATGAGAATGCAGCTGGAAAAGCAAAAGTAATGCAATGGGCATCATGCACAGGAAGACCAGGGCAGGTATTATAAAGGAGACCCTGGAGGTTCTTATTCCAGGAGGGAGCTGACTACTTCGTGATGGCATCTACTTGATCCAAGGTTCCTGGAATAGCTGTCTACTCTGTGGCCTCATCTGCTTCTGGGGTTCTCGAAAGAGCCTCCATCTGAGGTCTTCAGTGGGAGCAGAGTTCCATTCAGTGGGAGCACAGGTTATATCTCTCTTTAGCAGAGAGATATGAGCCCAGGGCAGGACGTCCTGGAGCAGCGGTGTTAGTGCTGAGGGGACACTGTGGTGTTCTTCCCACCTGGGTTCAAGGTTAACCTTCCTTTGATGTCTTTTCCATAAGACTAAGTTTCCTACCTGGAGATTAGGAAGAGGCTGTGATGGAGTATCTGGAGGGAAGGCAGCTTGCACCTGTTGGTGGCAAGCGTGAATGTTTAATCAGTCCTCGATAATATCTGAGAATGTCCGATTGTAATAGATTAGAGTCCTCAAAGGCTCCAGAGGTATATGGAATCCTCATGGGTTTTTGCATGATCGTTTCATAAGGAGATCGTTGACGTGTGCTCCAGTAAGCAGAATAACGGCCCCCACAAGGGTGTCTACGTCCTTATCTCCAGAACCTGTCAATAGGGTACCTTATATGGCAAAAGGGATTTTTGTGATTAAGTTACACATCTTGAGATGGAGAGATTCAATATAATCACAAGAGTTCTTATAAAAGGGAGGCAGGAATGTTAGAGTTAGAGAAAGGTATGTGAGACTAGATGCAAAGGCTGTTGTGATGTGTTTTGGAGATGGAGTAAGACTTCAGATCCCCTTACCAGCTAGTGACCAAAAAAAAAAAAAAGAAGATCGAGGAAGGTGCCATGGACTAAGAAATGCAAGTGGCCTTTAAAGGCCAGGAAATGGATTGTCCCTAGAGCCTCCAGAAACAATGCCGCCCTGCCCACACCTGGATTTTAGCTCATTAAAATGCATTGTGGAAAAAAATTTTTAAACAATAAAATAAAATGCATTGCAGACTTCTGACCTCCAGAATTCTAAGATAGTAAATTTGTGTTGTATTAAGCCACTGCATTTGTGGTACTTTGTTGTGGCAGTGTATTGGTTTGCTAGGGTGGCCATACCAAAACACCACAGACTGAGTGGCTTAAATAACAGAAATTTATTGTCTGTTAGTTCTGGAGGCCAGAAGTCTGAGATCAAGATATCGGCAGGTTTGGTTTCTCCTGGGGCTTTCTTGTGGCCTTATAGGTGGCCGCCTCCTCACTGTTTCCTCACATGGTCTCTCCTCTGTAGCTCTGTGTCCCTGTCATCTCTCTGTGTGTCTTAATCTCCTCTTCTTATAAGGACACTAGTCAAATTGGATTAGGGCCCACTCTGAAGGGTCCATTTTAACCCAATTACCTCTCTCAAGGCCCTGTCTCCAAATACAGTCACATATTGGGGGTTAGGGCTGCAACATAACAATTTTTTCTTTTTTTGGCAGCTGGCCGGTACACGGATCCAAACTATGACCTTGGTGTTATAAGGCTGCACTCTAACCAACTGAGCTAACTGGCCGCCCCAACAACATATAAATTGTGGGGAGACACACTTAGTCCATAACAAGCAGCAATATGAAATGAATACTTGTGGTCATGGGGGGAGCTAAGGGGAGAATCTCGGGCCAGGGTAAGTTTAATTGTTCAGAAAGTTTGGCGGGTTTAAGTTTGACACACGTCTGAATTGACCAGTTTTACCTGATGATCATGGGTGATAGGGACAAAATAACTCCTGTGAAATAGGAGTATCCGCTGGTTGCCTTGAATTACCCTGCCAGTGACATGAGAGCTTCTATCACTGGAGAGGGACAGAGAAATGCCCCAAGCAGGGAAGATTCTTTCTAGTAAAATATTGCCCTTGCCCTGTTTGTAATCACCTAAAAACATGCAGATTAGTGTCAGGACATAACCCTGCCCATGGGATTTTGGAAGCTGAACGAAGTCATTCTTGCCAAAGTAGAAATAAGCCCTCAGGAGCCTGTTCCCTCCCTTGGCCTGCCATTACAGGATCGTATTTTGGTAGCTGGGACACATGGAGATGACTTGCTCAAGATACAGGTTGAAGTTTCTCCACCATTGTTTTGTTCAGGGGGTTCTTTAATTTTTTAATTTTCCTTTTTTAAACTTTCTTTCTTTCTTTTTTTTTAAAGAGGACATGTAAGGCAATCTTAACCCTTGACTTGGTGTTATCAGCACCACGCTCTCCCAAGTGAGCCACAGGCCAGTCCTTTACTTTTTTTTTTTTTTTCAATTTTCCTTTCCACGACATGTGATTTTGACACGCGACTGAATTTCAGGCAATGGATCGTGGAGAGACCTGGCAGCTGTCTGAAAGTCTCCAGAGTTCATCTGAGTAAGAATGAAACATGCAGCTTCCAAATGGCCTTTGCAGTGTCACAGGCTTCACACTGTAAGATTCTGAGTTCTTTGAGCACAGTATCAGACGGGAGACGGAGGAGATGAAGTAAATGAGAGTCAGATGGGAGGATTTGGGGAGGTAGCAAGTCCAGTGTATTCATCAGCTAGGGAATTTCCTCTAGCTTCTAGGGACTGGCTGCTGGTTTGTTTCTCAATTTTAAGGGCTGCCACTTCTTGAGACAGAGGCAAAACTCCTAAAAGTTTGGCAACTTGAGTACTATTTTTAATTGAATGCCGACAGAAGCCATGAATCCTTTGTTTCCAAAGCATACCCAAACCATAGATAACCTTGAAAGCATACCTGTTCTCTGTAAATATTGGCTCTCTTATCTTGGGTTAATACACAGGCTTGAATGAGAGCTATGAGTATGCTGTTTTGGAATGTATTTACTTATTTTTAAATTTTATTTATTTATTTTGGTGGCTAGTCAGTGCAGGAATGGAACCCTGGACCTTGGTGTTATTATCAGCACACTCTAACCAACCGAGCTAACCAGCCAGTCCAGCCCCACTTTTTGGTGGCTGGCCGGTGCAGGGAACCAAACTCTTGTCTTTGGTGTTATAAGGCCACGTTCTTTTTTTTTTTTTTTAATTTTATTTTGTCGATATACAATGTGGTTGATTATTGTGGCCNGTGGGATCCGAACCCTTGGTGGGAGCGCCGCCGCACTCCCAAGTGGCGCACTGTAGCAGTGAGCTACCAGGCCGGCCCGCAAGCCCTATTTTTAATTGGCAAGTAAAACTTGTGTAAGGGCCAGCCCATGGCTCACTCGGGAGAATGCAGTACTGATAACACCAAGGCCACAGGTTTGGATCCTATGTAGGGATGGCCGGTTCGCTCACTGGCTGAGCGTGGTGCTGACAACACCAAGCCAAGGGTTAAGATCCCCTTACCAGTCATCTTTAAAAAAAAAAAAAAAAAAAACTTGCGTATATTTATGGGGTACAATGGGATGTTTTGATCTATGTATACATTGTAGAAAGATAAAATCAAGCTAATTAACATATCCGTCACCACACCAACTTTTCCTGTTTTGTGTAATAAGAATGTTAAAAATCTATTTTTTAGCAATTTGAAATATACAGTACATTATTATTAACTGTGATGAACATACAGTGCAATAGACCACGTAGTGGATTGAATTATGTACCCCCAAAATTCATTGAAGCTTGAATTGTGTCCCTCAAGTTTTATGCATTAGAAACTTAGCTCCCACTGTGACTGTTAAGAGAGTGGGAAATCCTACTATCATAATCGAAAGGTGCAGCCTTGAAGAGACGTTGGCTCATAGGACTGTGCAGTAGTGAATGGATTAAAAATGGTGGCCAGGGCTGTGGTTCTGAGCGGTTTTTTTTTTTTTTAAAGATGACCGGTAAGGGGATCTTAACCCTTGGCTTGGTGTTGTCANAACCCGTGGCCTTGGTGCTATCAGCACCGCACTCTCCCGAGTGAGCCACGGGCCGGCCCCTGAGCGCTTTAAAAGAAGAGGAGAGTCTGTCTGTCTCTCTGCCCTCTCTGCTTCCACCATCTTGCAATGTGAGACCCCTGGGTCACTGTTGCCGCCACCAGATGGACTTTGGACTTCCCAGCCTCAGAAGCTGTAAGCAATGAATTTTGTTTTCTTTATAAATCACCCAGTTCCAGCTGTCTTGTCATAAGCAACAGGAACAGACTCATACAGACCACTAAAACTCGTTTCTCCTAACTGAAATGTTGTACCCTTTGGTACCCTTCCCTTTCTCCATCCCTCCCCAGCCCCTGAATGTACTATTGGGGCTGACTTGGGTTCGGAAAGAGGCTTAAACTTCACATGGTGCTTGAAATTCCGTGCTGGATGTTTAAGATAAGAGCCATCCACAAAGAAGGTGAAACTGGGATTGCAAGGTCAGGAAAAGGAAGAGTGGGAATTTGGGGCTGGCCCGTTAGCTCAGTTGATAAGCATGGTGCTGATAACACCAAGGTCCAGGGTTCAATACCTGCACCGGTCAGCCACAAGGAAAGTTTGGGTGGTGGAACCACAATCATGAGGCTGTATTCCTCAGACGGCTAGATTCAGCTTTGGGCAGTAGT
>NW_007727365.1:76813-79278 GCF_000696425.1 Galeopterus variegatus
GTGGAACCACAATCATGAGGCTGTATTCCTCAGACGGCTAGATTCAGCTTTGGGCAGTAGTGGACGGCGAGTGATGTGGGAAGGAGACAGAAGGATTTTGACAGAGGAGAGCCTAAAAGCTGAAAAAACTGCTGGACGTTTCTAGTGACAGCAGCTTGTGTACTGCATGAAGCACATAAAGATTTGAGAGAATGACCCACAACAATATCTGCAGTAGCTTGTATCAGCTTAGTGGTAGCTGCAACCGATTACAAGCAAAGAGGGAAAGGCCTGAGCGGCTGGATGGAAGGTGAGTCTGAAAAATGCTATAGGTCTCTGGTTTCCATTATGTTTTGGGGCAAAAACTCCCAGACATGATCTTTCTCATATCAAGCAGGGAAAGGGGAAAGCATAGTTAGGGAGCCCCAACTGCCCCAAGGGCAGGGAGAAGAAAAACTCCAGAGGCTCAAAAGAGGAGAAGGAAGGTGTGTCCCAAATTAAAGGTTCTGGGGTAGAGTCTTTTTTATGATGGCTGGCCGGTACAGGGATCCAAACTTGTGGCCTTGGGGTGATAAGGCTGTGCTCTAACCAGCTGAGCTAACTGGCCAGGCTTTGGGTAGAGTCCTTAGTCAAATCATTCAAAGAAGACTCAATAGCTGAGAAATTTGGAATCCAATTTCCGTGACATCCAAACAGGCCCTGTATTAGTTTCCTAGGGCTGTTTGAAAGTATCACAAATGGAGTGGTTTTAAACAACAGAAGTTTCTTTCACAGTTCTGGAGGCTAGACGTCTGAAAACAAGATGTTGGTGGGGCCACGCTCCCTCTGGAACCTGTAAGGGAATCCATCCTTGCCTCTTCCTAGCTTCTGGTGGTCCGTCGGCTATCTTTGGCTTTCCTTGGCTTTCAGCTGCATGGTTTCAGTCTCTGCATTCTCCTTACGTCTCTGTCTTCTGGCCATCTTCTTATAAGGACACCAGTCATTTTGAATTAGAGGCCCACCCTACTCCAGTATGACTTCATCTTAACTAAGTACATCTGCAAAGACCCTATTTCCAAATAAGGTCACATTCTGAGGTACCGGGGGGTAGGATTTCAAATGTACCTTTTGGGGAGGAACAAAACTCAACCCAGGACAGGCCCGGAAACTGTTAGAGCTGTCTGTTAGTCTTGGGTAAAGGAAAATTAATGACGGTGTAAAGGCATCTTGTGGATAAGGTTTTACCTGCAAGTTCATGTCCTAAATAGTGTATTTGTGAGTTACATAGTTGTAATTTGTCCTTAGACACCTTGTGTCCCTAATGAGCAAGGCCTTGGGTCAGGTATCAAGTGTCAGTGAGTGATGTTGGAATGGACTGGACACACGAGGACGTCATCTACATATTGGGTTAGAGTGGAATTGCAAGGGAAAACCAAATCTCTCAAAAAAGCATTCAGGGTCTAAGAAAAATAAGCAGGGGTTTCGATGAACCACTGAAGCATAGCCATCCATGTTTATTGTTAACTTTCCAGGGGAAAGCTAAAAGGGACTGTGAATTGTCGGGATACAAAGGTGTGTGAAAAAAGCAAGGAGGATGTTAACTCAGTAAAGCAGGTGGTGTTGGGGTGTGTAGATAGAGGCCAAGATGGTGTTTGGATTGGAACGTTCCTAGTAGGAACAAAGGCTTGACTCGGTACAGCAGATTTTCTTTATGGCTAGAGGTCTTAGACAGCTAGTATCCTTTACCATTTGGGTTCTTGGCAGACAGGATGAGAGTGCTGGAATTGGATATTACGAGTCTCTGAATGATGGGTTGGAGGTCCTGGTGGATTTTCTTTATGGCTAGAGGTCTTAGACAGCTAGTATCCTTTACCATTTGGGTTCTTGGCATTCAGGATGGGAGTGTTGCCAGGGCTGGAATTGGATATTACGAGTCTCTGAATGATGGGTTGGAGGTCCTGGTAGACCTCTGGTGTCTGTGTGTAGTAAGGCAGTTTCAGGATGAGCAGGAAAGGATCTATTGCTACCTTAAGAGGTTTGGCCTCCTACGTGCGACCTGTTTGTTGATTAGGAAACCCAAAGAGAATGAGGAATGCAGGCTAGCAGATCTTGATATGTGGGATTGAGGGAGAGGTTGATAGTTTTTTGGGGGGAGGGGATGGTGGTGGTTGGGGTGGTGAGGAAGTCGACTAGACTGAGATACATAGGAGCAGAGTTAGGGGCTGTGAGAGATAGGCCCTTTTGTAAATATGAAATGTTATTTTTCCAGATTGATACATCCTACCCTAAGAGATTTATTGGAGTAGTAGCTTGAGTAAGAAACTGTGCTGGGGGCCGGCCCGTGGCTCACTTGGGAGAGTGCGGTGCTATCAACACCAAGGCCCCGGGTTCGGATCCCATATAGGGATGGCAGGTTTGCTCACTGGCTGAGCGTGGTGCTGACAACACCAAGTCAAGGGTTAAGATCCCCTTACTGGTCATCTTTTAAAAAAAAAAAAAAAGAAACT
>NW_007727365.1:80815-81747 GCF_000696425.1 Galeopterus variegatus
AATAGTATTAGCTCTGACTATGCATCAGAGATGTCCTGGCTGGTTTGGATGTCCTCATTTACTGAGGATCATTTAGCTTATTCAAATGAAAAAACTGCAGCCCCAGAACTGTCCAGCAGATGGACAGGTTGCTACAGATTTGGAAATCTCAGAGTAAGTTCCCAGGACTAGCCTATAGCTGCTATTTTCTTCCCTGTTTTTATAGTGCTCTGGTAAGTCTTTAATTACTTAATTAAATTGTAAGTCTTAATTAAACTAAATCTGAGCATAACCAAGGTTTAAAGAGAAATCGTTCAGGTACATGCTCAGATCCTTCACCTTCAGCTGTGGAGGTCAGAGGGCCAAGTGTCAGGGTATCAGTAAAGAATTGGGAAATGGAGGACAGGAGTCAAAGGTAGAGAGGGCTGGGCACCTGTTCCCTTTAGTCCACTCCCTCTGCCCACAACCTGAAAGCCAAGATGAAGCTTCAGAGATCAGCTGAGACAACCCACCTTCCCTGACCCCNCTTAACCCTTGACTTGGTGTTATCAGCACCACGCTCACCCAAGTGAGCCACGGGCCGGCCCCGTTTGCATTTTAAAGCTGGGCAGTCTCAAGTCCAATGTCCCTTTCCTTTAAAGTATCAAGTGTCTATCAAGATTAGGTCTTGTGGTAACCAATGGCCCTAAAAGGATGACTTTTTGTCTCTAACTGTTGAAGTTGTAGGGCCCTAAGTTTGTGTTGTGTGGATTCGAATTTATCTGCCATGGCATCTCCATGATGTTGAGCTATCTCCTGCAATTCTGCAATGGAGGCCTTTCACCAGTTAACATTGTTTTTGAATCACGTGTCTAACTTCTGGTCTCAGGATGTTAACAAAACTAGTGGCCAAGGCAGAAGCAGATCAGGACTATTAGTCTTTCCATACATTTTCTAGCCTGAGTCGGTCATTG
>NW_007727365.1:83114-115200 GCF_000696425.1 Galeopterus variegatus
AACCTGAAAGCCAAGATGAAGCTTCAGAGATCAGCTGAGACAACCCACCTTCCCTGACCCCAAAGCTTGCTCTAGGATACTCCTGCCTCCTGGATACCCTCAGCCAAGCCCTGCACACTCTGGGTCCTCACTATCTAGAGACAGGGGTGTTTCTCCACTGGATGGTGAACCTCATGTGGATGGGGCTGGCCCTGTCTCGGTCACCACTATGTCCCCAGCAGCACCCAGCACAGTGACACAAATTGGGAAAATCGTTCAAATCATTGTGAATAAGCACATTCAGTGTGTAGAGAAGTCATCACATCAGTACAAAAGAAAATACTAAGTATGAGGGATCGGGCTTCTACTATGGACCAGATTGTGCCGACTGCATTGTTATTAATAGTCATGATTAGTAGTAACACCAAATAAGAATTAATCATCACACACCACGATATTACTTGTCTTTGTCCAAGTTCTCCCCCTCCAGTCACGTTCCTTCCACCTCTCCCCCATTCCCGACTCTTGCTACGGTCCTTTCCTCTCTTCCCTAGCTACCTCCATGCCTTTCTCTCTTCTAGTCTTCCTCCTGGCAGTCCTCCCTCCGTATTTTCGATCCCAGCTGGTCCTCCTTCCAGATGATCTCCATCTTGGTAAACGACAGACTAATGATTCACGAGTTCGGTGTGGTCAGAAACTGAGGCCAGGGGGCCAGAGACGAGTCCGCTTCAATGGTTGGGGAGACAGGGTGGGCCTTTCGGGGTAACTCCCCCACCCCTCCCGCGTGGACCCCATCCCGCGCGGGCAACAATTCCCTCGGAATAGTTCTCTGCGGGGATGGTGTGGTGCTGAGGGCAGCAGCGCGGCGCGGGCACGGGGCCTCACAGGACGCTGATGCGCTCGGCCAGCCCCTGCATGTCGCTGTCCTGCGGTGGCAGCGCCGCCCCGAGCTCCCTGTCGACCGGGAGCCCGGGCCCGGGCAGCGGGTGCTCGGCCACAAACTGCTCCCAGCGCGCATCGTCGCTCTCGTGCGTGATGTACCGTTCGCCCATCTTCCCCTCCAGCTCCCGGAGGTCCAGCCACGTCCGGTACTCCTGGGCAGGGGAGGCCGAGGGTTAGCTCCGGGGCTGCACCCAGGACAGCCGGCCGGCCGCGGCCTGAGCAGCCCCGCGGTACTTACCATCCAAGGAAGGTGAAGCCACACCCCTCGCAACGCGCCCAGCCAATAGGGACTTAGCTCCACCCCCTTACGCGGCCCAGCCAAGCGCACCGACACCTTTTGCCACCTGCCCCGCCAGTAAGAGTCCCAGTTCCACCGCTTCCTCCAACCCCGCCAACGGGCCGGCCCCGCCCCTGCATCACCTGCAACCAGGGGTGGCTGAGAGACTTGTCCACACTGTAGCGCTTGCGCATCTTCACCTGCAGCAGGTTGTTGATGAGGTCGATGGCTGCACGGGAAGGAGGCAGTTCAAGCCCTGCGGGTGAGGGGCGGCCCCTCCTCCCATAGGCCACCCCAGCCTCCCGGCCTGTCTTCTTCTGCCCTAGCCCAGGTGGCTCAGAAGCCTCCCCTGTGCCAAACTTATTTAACAAATTTAACGAGGAAATCCACCCATTTCCTCATTAAATGACAAATTTGCCGGCTCCTCTGCGGGCACACTAGCTCCTATGTCTCTTCACCAATTCCCTACCTCAGTTTTCCCATTCCTATGTCACCTTCACAATTTTTGTCACGTGCAGGTACATACACCTGTACTATACTTCATTTATATTTTTCTTCAAGCTAATGCATTTACCCAGGCTCCAGGCCTCTCAGGAACCTCACTGCCCGACCACGTGGTGAGTGAGTCCTATGTACCTCCTGCCGAGATGTGGCTCCAGGGGCTGGCCGGGTACATGAAGGCAGCGTTCTGGATTTGGTCGTTGATGTCCTCGTCCTCGTTGAATGGGAACGTGCCGCTGAGGCTGACATACATGATCACGCCTACTGACCACATGTCCAGCGAGCGGTTGTAGCCCTGGTTGAGCAGCACCTCAGGCGCCAGGTAGGCCGGCGTGCCCACCACCGAGCGGCGGAACGACTTCTCACCGATGATGCGCGCAAAGCCGAAGTCACACAGCTTCACCTGAGGAAGGGAGGGGTAAAGGGCCTGAGCTGGTGGTGATGAAGCTGCACCTGCCCCAGTACCCCCTCCCCCCCAACCCTGGTATTCCAGAGAAAATCAAATGCTGGTTTGAATCAAGGCTCTGACCCTGGGCATGTGATCTCCCCTCTCTGTGCCTCAGCTTCCTCATCTGTACAAGCAGGAGCATAACCTTTCCTGTCTCAAAGGGCTGTCATGAGGATCACATGAGTTAATCCATCCTAAAGCTCACAGGACAATGCCCCACATACAGTGAGCGCTCAACAAATGCTACCTCGGGCCAACCTGTGGCTCACTGGGAGAGCGTGGTGCTGACAACACCAAGTCAAGGGTTGGGATCCCCTTACCGGTCATCTTTAAGAAAATAATAAAATAAAATAAATGCTACCTGTTGCTACACCTCTCCCGGCTGGAACAGGTCTCTAAACCTCCTTGTGCTTCCGTTTCCTATTTTGCACAAAGGAGACCTTAACAGTCGCTAGGCTTTCCTAGGGATTAAATGCGACCAGGTGTAAAGTGCTGACCACAGTGCCCAGCAGACAGTAGCAGGGGCATGCCTACCCTTCCCAGGTCATGGCCAGGCTTTGGGGCCAGCAAGACCTGGGTTCAAGGTCCTACTCTACTGCCTACCAGTCTGAACCTTGGTTGCCACCTCCTCTGTTCAGGTATTTTCTCTTCTCTGCTCTAAAACCCTTCCTTGGCTCACTGTTTCTCTTAGAATCAAGCCCCAAATCCTTGAAGCCTAACGCCTCTGTCACCTTCAAAACCAGCCACATTGAGATTCAGCCCAACCCCTGAGCTGAATCTCAGTGTAACAACCATACTCACCTTTCCTAAGGTCCTTTGCCTTTTTACAGTCCTTACTGATCTTTTCCTTTTCTGAGATCCACCCTTTTCTACAGCTCTTTCGATGAAATATCATTTGGCAATAAGCAGAAGTGAAGTACTAGGCTGGCCACTTAGCTCAGTTGGTTAGACCACTGCCTTATAACACCAAGGTACATGGGTTCGGATCCCACACCAGCCAGCCACCAAAAAATAATAAATAATGGAGTACCAATATGTGTTACAACATGGAGGAACCTTGATAACATTATGTTAAGTGAAAGAAGCCAGACACAAAGGACCACATATTGTATTATTGTAGGATTCCATTTATATAAAATGTCCAGAATAGGCAAATCTATAGAGACAGAAAGGAGATTGGGTGGGGAAGGCGGATGGCCATGGTGGGATTGGTGGATACTAGCTAAGGAGTGACTAAAAATGTTCTAAAATTGACTAACTCCGTGAAAATCCTAAAAGCCATTGGATTGTATACCTTAAATGGAAGAATTGTATACAGCTCCTCCAAACACAGCCCCTTTGCACAAGCTGTTCCCTCTGTCTAGAATACTTGTTCTCCCCCAAAACGGCTACTCTTTCTTCAGAGAGGTTTTCCCTGACTCTCCAACTAGAGCACAGATCTTCTGGTGATGTGAGCTCATAGAATTGTGTTACAGAACTCATGACAGATATAATGGCATTTGTATGTCACGTTGATCGTGTACTCTTCCCTTTATGATCTGCACTGTCCAGTACAGTGGACACTGGCTACATGTGGCTGCTGAGTGCTTGAAATGTGGCAAGTGATCCTGAGAAACTGATTTTTAATTTTAATTAATTTACATTATTTTTTTTTCCTTTTTGTCTCTTTTTTACTGACCGGTAACGGGATCGCAACCCTCGGTGTCGCGCCTATACCGGGGACCGGCAATGGGATCGCAACCCTCGGTGTTGCACCCGCACCATGCTCAGCCAGTGAGCGGGAACCGGTCTCCACATGGGATCCGAACCCTCGGCGGGAGCGCGGCGCACTCTCCAGTGCGCCACCGGGCCGGCCCTAATTTACATTTAAAAACTGATCCTCAATTCAGTTGCTGGAAAACTTTTAAATATGTTTGGAACAACTTGGGTATGTCAATCTATTTTTTCAACTGTTAATTTTACAAAGTCTAGATACAAATCAAGTATTTCTGCTAAAAATTTAGCATCTGAATAGAGATGTGCTATAAAAATCTGGTGTATAAAAAAATACACCGGATTTTATTGACTTAATATGAAAAGTAGAATATTTTATTTTTTCATTTTTTCTTTTTAAGCAACTACATCATATGATAATAGAATATTTCATTAATAATTTTTATGTCGATTACATGTTGAATAAAGTGTTAATGTTGGGATAAACTAAATTAATAAAATTAATTCACTTGTTTCTTTGTACTTTTCTTAATGTGGCATCCAGAAAATGTAAACTTATGTATTTGGCCTGTATTATATTTCTAATGGATACCACTGCTTTATTTATTTATTTATTTATTTTTAATTTGGGGGGGGGGGGCTGGCTGGGATGGGGATCCAAACCCATGACCTTGGGGTTTGATGGAGTTTGGATGTGTTGTCCCCTCCAAAACTCATGTGGAAATTTGTTCCCAATGTGGCAGTGTTGGAAACTGATTGAGTCATGGGGGCGGGTCCCTCATGAATGGATTAATGCTCTCCCTGGGGGAGGGGAGAGTAATGAGTGAGTTCTCACTCTATTAGTTCCTGCGAGAGCTTGTTGTTTATAGGACCCTGGCACAGGTCCTCTCTCTCTCTCTCTCTCTTGCTTCCTCTCGCCATGTGATCTGCTTGTACCCGCTGGCTCCCTGCCACTTTCCGCCATGAGTAGAAGCAGACTGAGGCCTGTGCCAGATGCAGCTGTCCCAGAATCGTAAGCCACGTAAACCTCTGTTCTTTATAAATAACCCAGTCTCAGGTAATTCTGTTATAGCAACACAAAATGGACTAAAACAGGGTTACAAGGACCACTGCTTTCAATCAGGTTTCTCTACTGGCCAGCCGCCAAAAAATAAATAAATAAATTGGGGGTTTCTCAAGCTTGGCACTATTGACATTTAGGGCCTGATGATTGTTGTGGGGACCATCCTGTGCACTGAAGGATGTTTAGCAGCATCCCTTCATGCCAGTAGCAACCCCGTCCCAACCCCTGCCACAGTTGGGACAACCAAAAATGTTTCCAACATTGTCAAATGTCCCTTGGGAGGCAACCCACCCCCACCCCAACCCCGCAGCTGAATACCATTGCTTGGCACATAAGAGGTATACAATAGGCATAATTTTTAGTTGACTAAAATGAGCCTCTGTCTTTTGAAATGAAATGAATAAAATGATATGCAAAACATAGATAATAAAGCAAAAACTTCACAGGCATGTGGAAGGGTTAAATGAGAACCTGTAACTAAAGGTTCTTAAACACAGTAGGCGCTCAATAATCCTAACTGTTATAAACATCACCCTGCCCAACTTCACTCCCCCCATAAGGGGGTTCTCACCTCCTAGCAAGAGGATTGTGCAAACTGTTTCCCTAACACTCCACAGAAGAAAATAAAATATTATTCCTCAATATTTGTTCTCTGCTTCTCCCTTAGTGATAAAAACCCTGAATTGAACAGGCCACATGGCCACCCAAAAATAAGGACTACATTTCCCAGCCTCCCTTGCAACCAGCCCTGACCATGTGATCATGTTTTGGCCAATAGGATGTGAGAAGTGATACAGGTAACTTCCAAGTACTGCCTCAGGGAAGGAAAGGATTGTGTCCATTCCTTCTACCTCTTTTTTTCCCTCCATTCCACTGGATAGAAAGCAGACATGGTAGGGGGTTGCTGCAGATCATGAAGGAAGACCTGTCAACACCACAGAGACTGGAACAACAAGACAGCAGGCGGCTTGGTTCCCAACACTGTGGAACTGCTTTTTCAGCTCCAGAATGCTTATGCCAGACTCTGCATGAGTAAGAAAAAAACCCTATCTTTCTTCTTTTTTCCTTCGGTACAGGGATCAAACCCTGGACCTTGGCGTTATCAGCACCATGCTCTAACCAACTGAGCTAATCACCCAGCCCACAAGCCCCCATCTCATTGAAGCCACTGTTATCTTGGGTTTCTGTGTCTGCAGCTGAACCTATATCTTGATTAATACAATACCCTCCCACTGCCAATGTTGGCTGGCTTCCTCAAATCAGGAAGAGGCATAACAGACCTGAGGAAATGGGTCAGCTGATGCCAGCAACACATTTTCCGGTTTCAGGTCACAGTGGACAATGTTCTTGAAGTGGAGGTGTCTCAAAGCCACCAGGATCTGAAGGGAAGAAATGGGGCCAGTAAGAAAGGTAGAGAGGTACCTGCCCCAGACTCTACCTTCAGTAGCCAGCCCTCCAAACCCTCCATGCCTTTATCTGTACCTCCCCAGGGTTAGGGGAGGCATTGGAGCATCAAAGAATATCAGAACCCCAGAACCACTTACACCTGAGAGATAAGAGTGGGACACAGACTTCTAAAAAGGTTGGGCTAGAGTGGAGGGGCTAGGAAGATCCTGAGACCCTCTGGCCTACAGTAAACTCCTGAAGAACTATTAATAGAGCAGGGGCTTTCAAGAAGGTTCTGTTTGTGATTCCATTTTTTTAAAAGTATGTTTTCATCCTTAAAAAATCTGTAATAAAAAACAATACAAACTACAAACAATACAAATTTGACATGGGTTTTATACCAAATGTAATTCTCTTAAGAGACGGGGGAGATTCTGGAGCCAGTCTGCCCAGGTGGAAAACCAGGCTCCACACTTACTAACTTGTGGCCTTGGGCAAGTCACTTCACCTCTCAAGTTCTCAGTTTTCTCTGTAAAATGGGGGTAATAATGGTACCCACCTCACAGGTTGCTGTGAAGTTTAAATGGGTCAGTGCTTGTCAAGTGCTTAGGGTAGTGTCTGGCACAGAACAAACACCGTATGTTAGCTATTATTGTCATTACTATTGGTTATTATTTTTGTGATGGCTTATTGGTAAATATATATATATATATATATTTTTTTTGTCTTTTGTCTTTTTCCGTGTCCAGCAACGGATCGCAACCCTCAGTGTTGCCCCCGTACTGGACTGGGGACCGGCAACGGGATCGCAACCCACGGTGTTGCTCCCACACCTCGCTCAGCCAGTGAGTGGGAACCGGTCTGTATGTGGGATCCGAACCCTCGCTGCCGCGCTTCCCAAGCGGTGCACTATCCAGTGCGCCACCGGGCCGGCCCCGGTAAATATATTTATGTGTGAGTATGAGATAAAGTTTCTCCTGCTGTATCTGTTCATTCAAGTATTCTATGTTGGCAAGGTGAGCTGATTTTTTTTTAAAAATCAAAAAACTTACCATTTGTAAACATTCATCTATGGGAACCATGATTTTCCCTGATTCTGTGTAACTCAAACAAAATACCAAATACACTGGAAGCACAGAGTGATGCAAGCATGCAACTGTAATCTGTTTCTCAGAATTAGAATATTTGTGTTTATCCTCTCTGTTTTCACTGGATGACCTTCTAGTAAGGAAATACTATTTGAAAGCCACTGCTGTAGTCCAGCCTCCTCGTTTTATAGACTGGGAGACAGAGATGGAAATATGTATGTGTATATGTCGTCTCCAGATATTCTGTTAGTTGATTTTTCTCCCAGTTAATGTGGTGAAGAAAGAAGACATATTGGAAGCTAGACAGATCCAGGTTCAAACCTTGGCCAAACAGTTCCCCAGCTGTGTGGCCTGGGCTGAGGCTGGTAACTCTCTGAACCTTGGTTTCCTCATCTATAAAATGGGAGTTAGTTAGAATGATACCTACCTCAGAGGGTGGTGGTGAGGCCTAAATTAGTTCATGAGATAAAGGGCTTAGCACAGGACTTGGGGCTGGGGCGGGCAAGAACCCAGAAAGCAGAAATCTGCAGAGAGAGAGAAAGAGGAGAGAGCAGGCGAAAAGAGAGGAGAAGACGGAAGGCCGGAAGAGGAGCTGCCTCAGTTGCTGGAAGCAGCCCGTTGCCTCTCTCCACTGTCCCCACCCCACAAGCCAGCCTAACCAACACAGGTACACTGCTTGGGAGGGTGACAGTGCTGGGCCAGGGCAAAAGAGGTGCACCACAGAGAACTTTGCAACCAACAAAGATGTGCCACAACTAGGTGAGGTGCCAGCCAGATGGGAAAGCCTTTCTAGGAAGGATGTGAAACTCAGAAACCACAAAAGGGAACATTTAACATTGTAAAAGTTAAAACTCTTCATGGCAAATAAAAGCCATAAACAAAATGAAGAGGCAAATAAATACTGGGATAAAAGAATTGGACAATGTTAAGTGACAAGGATCTAATGTCCCTCCTATATAAAGAGCTCTTACAATTCAAAAAGAAAAAGACAGAATAATCCAATTGAAAGATGGGCAAAGGGTACATAAAATAAAGGCCAATAAACATGAAAATATGCTCCACTTCACCCATAATTTTTGAGCTGCCAGATAAAGCCAAACAAAGTATAATTTTTCTACCTATATGAAAGGTAATTATTTTTATCCAGTGTTGGTAAGGAAGGAGAGAATAGGCAACCTCACTCTGTTGGGAGCAAAAATTGAAAGGTATTTTAGAGAATAACTGTACCAAAAAAAAAAAAAATAACTGAACATCTTTTAAAAAATTTAAAGCACATTTCTCTGGACTTGAAATCTACTATTTGAAACGTGTTCTATCAAAATTCTCCCACCAGAGCCCAATGGTATTTGCAAATGGATGTTCACAGGATACTGCTGGTAATGGTGGAAAAGTGAAAACAACCTACATGTTCAGCGACTGAGGTATTTGGTGATACACATCATGTAATACAACTTAACCACTATTAGAGTGAAAAACTTTAAAAGGCAGAACAACATACATATATATGATGTGAGACCAAGTAAAATACACATACATAGAAAATCTGTTTGAATATAACACAAATTAGTTTGACGTTACTAGTTAAAAGCACAGATCCTAGGTTAAGATCCCACCAGCTGTGTGACCCTGGGCAAGTTACTTGATGTCTCTGAACCTTGGTTTCTTCAACTGTAAAAGGGAAGCGATAATAATAGCACCCATTACATAGGTTGCTATAAAGATTAAATGAATTAAAAGAGTAAGTGCTCAATAAACGTTAGTGACCACATTATTTACACCGTCATTATCAGCCTCTCCCATCCCAGCCCTGCCCACTCTGGGTGATCACTGTGGCTGTCTTGGCACTGCTGTGCCCAACACTGCCTAGCACGGGACTGAACACAGAGCAGGGACTCAGGGAGTGTCTGTTGACTAATACAATAAATGCACGAATCGGGGCCGGCCTGTGGCTCACTCGGTAGAGTGCGGTGCTGACAACACCAAGTCGAGGGTTAAGATCCCCTTACCAGTCATCTTTTAAAAAAATAAAAAATAAATAAATGCACGAATCGGGGCCGGCCTGTGGCTCACTCGGTAGAGTGCGGTGCTGACAACACCAAGTCGAGGGTTAAGATCCCCTTACCAGTCATCTTTTAAAAAAATAAAAAATAAATAAATGCACGAATCGGGGCCGGCCTGTGGCTCACTCGGTAGAGTGCGGTGCTGACAACACCAAGTCGAGGGTTAAGATCCCCTTACCAGTCATCTTTTAAAAAAATAAAAAATAAATAAATGCACGAATCGGGGCCGGCCTGTGGCTCACTCGGTAGAGTGCGGTGCTGACAACACCAAGTCGAGGGTTAAGATCCCCTTACCAGTCATCTTTTAAAAAAATAAAAAATAAATAAATGCACGAATCGGGGCCGGCCTGTGGCTCACTCGGTAGAGTGCGGTGCTGACAACACCAAGTCGAGGGTTAAGATCCCCTTACCAGTCATCTTTTAAAAAAATAAAAAATAAATAAATGCACGAATCGGGGCCGGCCTGTGGCTCACTCGGTAGAGTGCGGTGCTGACAACACCAAGTCGAGGGTTAAGATCCCCTTACCAGTCATCTTTTAAAAAAATAAAAAATAAAAAATAAATAAATGCACGAATCAATGAGAGAGAAAAAAGGCTTCTTTCCCCTTTCTTCTAGATTAGTAAAGTCAGGCTCAGGGGGACTGACCCATCACTTATTTTTTTCTATAATAATAATAGCTGTTATTATTACTACTACTGTATTATTTTTCTAGTTAATTATTCTATTATTACTCTATTCTCTTGTTATTTATTACTTGTTACTTTTTAATAAGTATTGTCCTTTCTCTTTTACTGCTATTATTACTACTCTATGATGATGTTTTCTACTATCTATTATGACTCGCACCAGTATCTTCCTTGACCTCCCGAGGGGATGCCTGAGGGAGAGCAGGAGCCAGGGAGGGTGGGGCAGCACGGGCAGCAGCGGGCAGCGGGCAGCGGGCAGCGCACCTGAGTGATGAGGAACTTGGTGAGGCGCTCGGGCAGCCGGCCCTTCTCGCTGGAGAGGATCATTTCTAACATATCCCCGTGTAGCTTTTCCATCACCACAAACACTTTTTCAGGAGTCTCGAACATGCACTCCAGGTTCACAATCCCAGGATGCCGCAGACTCTGGGGGGTGGGGAGGGGTCAGGACCCAGGTCGCCCATGAACTCAGACTCCAGAGGGTCAGCCACGGGAGCAGGAAGATGATAGACAAGGAGAGAAGGATACCCCTAGGGCGTGGCACTGGGAGAGGGAAGGGGGCTTCCCACAGACCAAGACAGAATGAGCCCCCCACCCCCGCCCATGAACTCAGACTCCAGAGGGTCAGCCACGGGAGCAGGAAGATGATAGACAAGGAGAGAAGGATACCCCTAGGGGGTGGCACTGGGAGAGGGAAGGGGGCTTCCCACAGACCAAGACAGAATGAGCCCCCCACCCCCATCCCTCTCCAGTGTCCAGAAAAAGCTTTACATCATGATATTCTAGAAAGGGCCCAGGGTTGCAGGAGGGAGGGAGGGAGAGGGAGCTTGAAGAAATAGGAGGGAGCTTCGTATATCTTTATCTTTTAAATCCACACCCTCCTCCCTCTTATCCCAATCCTGTCCTGGCCTAACCCATCTGTCCTGCCCAGGTGCCCACCCAGCCTCCTCCCTGGGCTCCAGGCTCCAGCCACATCCCTTTCCACTCCCTCTAGACGGCAGCCAAGGGAGTTTTCTAAAGTACACACCTCATTCTGTCCCTTCCTCGCTCAAAATCCTCCTATGGCCCCCCACAGGGTAAAACCCCACCCTCCTCCCAGGCCTCACCTCCCACCATCTCCTTCCTGGAAGACCTCACGTTCCCTCTCTCCTCCAGGCCTTCCCACAGGCTGGCTCCTCTGCTCTCAACACTCACGTTCCCTCCCCCAGGAAGCCTTCCCTGACCACCCCCAGACAGGGTCAGTTGCCTCCTGAAAGGCGCAAACAGGAAGAGAAGGCCCTTCTTGGATGGGGACAGAGCTGGACCACAGACCCTGGTGGTCACCTGCAGAATGGCCACTTCATTCCGGAGCTGGCTCTCCTGCTTGGTGGGGAAGCGCAGTTTGTCTATGACCTTCACTGCCACATCCCGGCCCGTCTTCCGGTGCTTTCCTAGGCAGGGAATAGTATAGGTGGAGGATGAGGGAGCAGGACCTCCCAGTTCCTCCAGGAAGAGCCCCACTCCAGCTGCCCACCGCACCCCCATGGATGCACAGTCAGGGTTGTTGGACAAAGGTGACTAAGGCCATCATGGTGGCTCTGAGGGGTCCACGAGATATGGCACCATCCAGGGCTGAGACAGTCACCTCAGGAAAAGGGGTAGCTGGTGCAACAAGATGAGCTCACGGTGCACGCTATGCGCCACAAGTCCCCGCGCCACATTTCCCTCATTGAGGAGCTACTGCTCTTTGCCAAGCCTTGCTGTGGACCCACAGGCACTGACACATTTACCTACAAGTGCTCCTTCAAGATGGCAGACTTTAGCATCGCTGAGTGCTCTGGGGATAGCAACTGGCACTTTGAGATCTGGTTCCACCCCCACAAAGCCAGGGACACCTTTGTGCTGCAGGACTCCAGCTTGGCCACCAAGCAGGCCTGGACAGTTGACATCTCCTGCCTGCTCTGAAGGCAGGCAGTCCACAGCAAGGAGATGCACATGGCTGAGACAGTGTCCACAGGCGTGGGGAATGAGGCCTTCTGGGACAATGCCCCCAGAGAAGAAGATACCAACAACCGCACCATCGACTACGTCCTAACGTGTCAACAAGTTCACTCTTAGGCCTCCATTGCTGGGGCCCCGTTTGACTATGACAGCCTCTACCTGGGGGCCTCAAGCTCCTTCCCAGAGACCCTGCCTCTTGCTCTGTTCTACGACCCCTCAAACTGCACCTGTTCATATTCCTGGCTCTTCTGGACCTCCACTGGCCCCTGTATCCCCCCACATTCCCGGAGGAAGCAGCGCTGGAGGCTGATGCAGAAGCACGGCAGCCAGCCCGCTTTGACTCCTGAGAACTCAGAGGTCTCATCCCAGTGACCAGTGGCCAGTGGCACCAGTGGCTCCGACAGCAGCTGTGTCAGGGCAGGCCCTGGGCAGGGGCCTTGAGGACTTGTCCTATGTCTGAGTCCAGGCTAGAAGGCGAGGAGTGGATCCAGCAGCCTGTAGCTCCAAGGAACATCACCTCTCTGAATCTGCTGTGACCAGGTGTGGCTGGCACCCGGGCCACTTCTAGGCCACATGTGCAGCCCTGTTGACTAGCTTTCTGATGTCTGTGGCCATTGGACAGACTGGCCTGGGCCTTTCTAGGGAAGTCTGGCTGCAGAGCCTAAATGAGTTCCTGATCACAGGTTCCTAGCTCCGTGTCCCCTTCTCCTGTCCCCTCTCCAGCTCCCACCCCAGTTGTGGGTTAGGAAGAGGCTAGAGCAGAGGGTGGGTGTTTCCATGCTCTAGGCTGGTGTCCAGAGGGGCCCCACTTACTCTCACTCTCCACCATGTGGTTCCAGGCAGTGACTGGGCTGCCCCTACCCCCAGGAGGGACATACGCAGGTTATCCAGCAGCTGCTTCCCAATCCCTGGCTTAAAGCTGAGCTCTCCAAACACAGGGGCCAGCCAACCCCTACTGGGCCTGCCTTGCCTCCCCAGGCCCAGTCCCTTCTTTCCCAGGTCAGTTTGGTTATTTTGACCTGATGCCTTTTGAACAGCTTTCAATTAGTCATCCAAAGTCATCTATCTCACTGGTTGTCAGGCTTTTGGCATCTCAGAGAAGGAATCTAGGCCTCTGACTCATGATTTACTCTTATTTGTTTATAATTTTAAAAAATAGACTAATAAGTGAAAAAAAATAAGATATGGGGGGATCTGGGAGTAAAAGTGGAATGAAGGAAGGTAAAAGAGTTCTGAGGAAGGGAATCGATAACATAAAAAACTAGGTTTATAACCAATCAGAATCTAGAATCTAGTTCTGCGGCCGATCAGAGTGCAGAATTTACCCTCCCTATTAAAAACAGGAAGAAAGTCTATTGGTTTTTCCCAATGACAAAAGGAGAGTCTGCGACCAGCTGCACCCAGGACCTAACTTTCCAAGACAATCAAAACAGGAGGCAAGCATATGGCCAGTCAGCAAGGAAGGTTTGGAGCCCAGAAAGCCCTTGCCCAGTCCCAGGGCCCCTCGGATTAGCTCTGAAGCACCCTTACCTCCATAGACCACACCAAACTGCCCTGAGCCCAGCACCTCATCAGGGAAGATCTGGTAGACAGTGGCGATGTCCTGCAGGATGGAGACAGGGATGGTGAGGGATGCAGATGGAGATGGGAGGGTCAAGGAGACAGCAGAGCTGCGGAGGTGGTGTTGAGGAAGAGGGCATCAGGTGTGGGCGGGAGTCTCACCACATTCTCTTGAATCTGACTGTTAGACACAGAGATGCTCAGCGAAGCTTGTCCTGGGGAGAGGGGAGAGACAGAGGTGAGGGGACCCCAGGCTAAGGATTATCTTCACCCACACCTCCAAAAGCAGCCTCTGGAGACAGACCACCCAGGTTCAAATTCAGGTGATACAATATGCAACTTCAGGCTAGTGTCTTGTCCACTATGAACCTTAGTTTCCTCATCTGGAAAATGGGAATAATAAAAAGACCTCCCTCACAGGGCCACCGGGAGGAGTGAATGAGGGGCTCAAGAAGTGATGTCACAAAGGATTCTTTTTTTTTTTTTTTTTTGTCCTTTTTGAGACCGGCCGCACCGCGCTCAGCCAGTGAGCGCTGTGAGCGCACCGGTCATCCCTATATAGGATCCGAACCTGCGGCGGGAGCGCTGCTGCGCTCCCTCCCAGCACCGCACTCTCCGGAGTACTCCACGGGCTCGGCCCATCACAAAGGATTCTGCTGAGCATTTTACTGCACGATCTCAGTGCCAACGCTGCTGCGCTCCCTCCCAGCGCCGCACTCTCCGGAGTGCGCCACGGGCTCGGCCCATCACAAAGGATTCTGCTGAGCATTTTACTGCACGATCTCAGTGCCAAGGGAGGCACACTGACCCCATTTTATAAAGAAGGAAACTGAGGCTTGGAGGGAAAGTCCAAGCTGACTCCAGCATCTTCCCCAAACTTGCCCTCCTACAAACATAACCAGAGCCGGATATTTCCAAAGAACTGATCCTTCTGCCATTTGAAAGTCTCTTTCTTCCTCTACCTCCCCACAGTCCAGTCTAGTCCTCCTGACCCGGGTCTTCAACCCCCAGCCTCTTTCCTGGCCTCCTTTCCCTAATCTTGCCCCTTCCTGTTCACTCTCCATAGGGAAGCCAGAGAGATCTTGCTGAAGTACAAACCTAACCCTGTCCTTCCCCTGCTCACGCCCTACTGTGGCTCCCAGTGCCTTTGGGAGGAAGACCAAGCGACTTAAATGGCCTAAAAGACATGGTCTAGCCCCTCATCCATCTCTGACTTCAACCCCTACCATGCTGTTGTGTATTCCCAACACACTGACTTCCTTGCTGGGCCTTAAATACAGCAAGCTCTGTCCTGCCTCCTGGCCTTTGCACACGTGGTTCCCTCTGCCAGGAATGCTCTTTCCCTCATCCTAGACTTAGCTAAATCCTCCTCATCCTTCAGTATCAGCTCAAATGTCACTCCTGGGGCCATGTCAGATTACTCTAGCAAATGTTCCACATGACACTCGTTTGTATAGAATGATGATTAATGTCTGTAACCCATACTAAATTATGAGCTCCAGAGGGTGCAACCTGGTACTCTCTGATCACCCTTTGCCTCTTCCTGAAGTGATCTCCATTTGCGTTTTCCTATCTCACCCCTCCTCAGTCTCTGGGTCTCAGCTCCGATGTTACCTCCTCCACGAAACACTCCTTGACATCCAGATTGGGTCAGGCACCCACTCTGGGTTCACCCAGCTCACTGGCTCCCCTGTCCCAACTCTATCTACTCCGGATTGTCACTGTCTGGGGATGGATATTCTGCCGCATTGGACTGTGAGCCCCCTGAGGGCAGGTCCTGAGGTCCCTTGGTCACTGCTCCCAGCACTGCCCAGCACAGGCCAGGCACAGAGGAGCACTCAGTAAATGCATGAGGGGTCATCACCACCTGGGACAAGCCTCACAGTGGGGAAATGACATGCCCAAGGCCACACAGCAGGTCAGGGGCTTACCAGATATTTGACACAGTTGAGTCTAGAAGCCACATTCTCAACTACACCACTGCCTACCTTCCTCCTGGCTCTTCCTTTCCCAAGAATCCTGCCCAAGCCCTTCCAGACCCATTCTCTCAGGCACCCAGAGTGAGGGACTTACTGTGGGGGGCATGGCCTGGTGCGCTGGGTGCATCCTGGAGGATGACGGGCATCAGAGCCTGGCGGATGGCTGTTTCCCAGCCCCGGGCGGCCTCAGCCCCCTGCCCACTCGGCCCACCTGGGGCCCTGCCCGGGGTCTCGCCCACGAAGTAGGTGGCATTGGCAGTGACAATCTCGAAGCAGTGTGGGTTGGTGCCTGGTGGCACGAGGCTGAAGTTCTGGGCGGACTCCACTGTGAGGATTTCTGACAGTGGAATTTCCTGGCAGGACAGAACCAACTTAGGTGAGGACGCCAGGTAGACTCTGGGGCTCCCCTGCTTACTCAGGAGGGCACACAGGATCTGGTGTCAGTGGGATGCGCCTGGTTTCCACAGAGTGGTCAGGAAAGACCTCCTGGCAGAAGCAATGCTGAAGCGAGACCGCAGGCCAGTTGACAACGAGTGGAGGAAACAGCACATACAAAGGCCCTGTGGAAAGGCTTGTTACGCTCAAAGGATGTGCTGCATCCCCGTCACATGGGACACAGCAGGTGTTCGATAGATGTTTGATGAATGAATGAAGGAAAAGAGGCCACACGGATCACGGGACGTAAGGAGGAACCTGGGCTTTGTCTGAGGGCCCTAGGGAGCCTTCGGTGGTTACCGAGCAGAGGAAGGGCATCCTCTGGCTGTGTGTGGAGGGTAGATGGAACAGGATGGATGAAGGCAGTAGACCGGGGAAAGCTGAGGTGATCCAGGCGAGAGAGAAGCCGTGGGGACCACAGGGCGGGAAACGCTGAACGAGACAGGAAAACAGGGAAGGAGGCAGGGGAAGGAAAGAAAGACTGAGGTAGCCAACAAAATCAGGTGACGAGAGGGACATGAGGGGGTGGGGGTGGCATTTTAGACAGGGGGTCTGAGCAAGATGGGAAGGAAGATGCAAGGGAGACGCCCCAGGGCAGGTAACAGAGAGGAGTTTGGTTTTATTCAAGGGAAAAGGGGAGCCATTGGAGGGTTCTGACGGTTTTCATAAAGACTCCTCTGGCTGCTACGTGAAAAAATTACTGCGGTTGCAAGGACAGAAACAAGGACCCAGTAGGGAGACTGCCACAACCATTTAGGCGGAGAACTGGCTGGGACACAGTGCTGGCATGGGAGGTGCTGATGTGTACACGTAAATTCGTCGATAAATTAAATATAAATAATGATGACAGGCTTATAATTAGTGGTAGGTTAATACATGCCAGGCCTTAAACTAGCTGCCTCACGAGGGTCATCTCCGAGTTGGCGCAACAGCCCCGAGGTGAGGGCTACTACTGAGGCAGGTCACCGGTGAGAGCCATGAGGCGCACAGTGAAGGACATGCTCGGGCATCACATGGACGGCACGTGCTGCTGATGGGCTGGCAGCGGGGAAGCTGGGAGTGGGAGAGGGTGCGAGTCGCAGAATGTGGGGAGTAACTGGAGGGAGGAAGAGGAGTAGGGAAGGATGCGGGCCAAGAGGGAAGTCTGGGGGAGCTGGGGGAGGTGGGCCGGCCCACCTTGTAGTATCTGTTGGTCGTGTTGTTCTGGAAGAGCGTGATGCACTTGCAGTCCAAGCGCCAATAGTGTCGCTTCCTCTGATGGGAGAGAAGTTTGAGAGGGTGAGGTTGACCGCCAGGTTCTCCTGTCCCGTGGCGCCTCCTGGGGCTCCCGGAGCGTGCAGCACCGCGCTCTTCCCCCAGCCAAGCTCCTCCCCCACCCCTAGGCACGCCCCGCTTGGCCCCGCCCCTGACCCTGCCCTTCGCCCCACCCCTCTAATTCCATCGCTGCCTCCGTTTGGCCCCACCCCCCACCTACTGCCCCTAACTCTGGCTCCGCCCCACCTGGCCCCGCCCCAGCCCACTCACCAGCGTGTCCTTACTGCTGTAATGAACCATCCAACCCTCGCGCAGCGTGGTGCTGGACTTCCGTGTCGTATGCCGCACTGACTGCACCACCCTCATTAGCGGGATGTACCCCAGGGAGCTGCGGAGGGTAAAGGAAGGGGTGAGAATTCGCATGCAGAATATGACCATACTGCATGAGGCTGCAGGGGCCATCTCTGGGCAGCCAGGGAGTTGGGGTGTTTTGGGGGGTTTCTGCCACTTTTTCCCCTTGTAGTTTCCAGATATTCTGTAAGTGAGGAAGGGTATTCGACAGGGCCGTGTATGAAGCCAGTTCCGAAAGAGACTGCCCAGCAAATTACCTAACCTCTTGGTGCCTCAGTTTCTCCACCCAAAGGAGTTTCTGTGAAGAGCGAAAACCGTTCTAAGGAGTTTAGCATAGTGCCTGGCACATTGTGTAAGTGCTAATTGGTATTTAGCCCAGGGATTGTGGAGCCTGCCGTGTGACACTGGGCAAGCGATTCAGTGCCTCTGTGCCTCGTCTGTGCAGATGATGTTATTACAGTGAAGACAGGAGCTCTATAGAGATTAAATGACTTGCCCAACTCCACAGCCGACAACCTCTTGATCTCCGTGCTAGGTCTGAGCCTGAGTGGCCTTGGCCACTTCAGTTTGTGTCTCTGAGACTCAGTTACCTAATGTGTGAAATAGGCTGCCCCACCCCCCAAGTTCCCCAAGGTCCAACTCTGACAGTCTATTATTGTGTTGCTAGACACTCCCATGAAACTCCTGGAGAAAGGGATGCTGAGGTTTCAGCCTGCTCGGGTTGGGTGGCACCGGTATGAACAGCTCTGTGATTATTGTGACCTGCATACCCATCCTCTCTCTGACCTTGTCTCCCACCCTCTTCCCATCGCCCTCCCTGCTCCCAGCCACATAGGTCTCCTTGCTGCCCCTTGAACATGCTTGGTCCCACCTTGGGGCCTTTGCATTTGCGGTTCTCTCTGCAGTTACCAATAGCTGATACCTGGGAGGCGTTCGTTTATTAGCTGTCTCCCCAAAGAGACTGCCAGCTGCATGAGGGCAGAGAGCTCTAACTGCTTTATTCACAGGTGTGTGCTTTGAGTCAGGACACAGCAGGTGCTCATTAAATATTTACTGGTGCACCTGTGGAGTGGCCACTGCTCCCCTCCTCCGTGGTGAAGTCTCAGCTTCTCTCCCTTATTAATTGTTGGCTGACAATTAATTAATTGTTGGCTGTAAAGCCCTGAGCCTAATTCTTCTAATCTAGAAATGAGGATAATGATCCTCCTAGGAAGGATTTAATTTGAGAACAAATGCTTTCATCAATAGGGANAGCTTAAAACCCGGCAAGCACTTTACCTGCGTGATCTAACAGAATTCATACAATACCCTGCAATGTACGTGCCATCATTGTCCCTGGAGAAAACTGAGGCACAGAGAAAAGTAACTAGCAATTTATTTATTTATTTTTAAAAATTTTTTTAAAAGATGACCGGTAAGGGGATCTTAACCCTTGACTTGGTGTTGTCAGCACCGCACTCTCCCGAGTGAGCCACGGGCCGGCTCATAACTAGCGATTTAGATGGTGGAGCTGGGATCAAGACGGATGCTCTCAGCCTTCAGTGCCCTGTGCTTGACCCTGCCACCTTTCTGCTTCCCCAATAAATATTCACTCCACACCCGTGTATAAAGCATCTGGTATGAGCCAGCCCTGTCCCTAGGCACCTGGAAAGCAGACAAACATCTTGCCTTCAAATACCTGAGCTCACATTCTACTGGAGTTGAATAAATATACTCCATTTATAGTTTAAAAATGTGTAATGAAGTAAAAGTGATTATTATTTCTTAGAGCTTCCGTGCCAGAAGAAAGTCATTGCCTGTCAAGTCTTTGGGGATATTTTCTCTTCCCCATTTTATAGATGGGGACTCCGAGGCACCGAAAGGGAAAGGGACTTGTTTAAGGCCACACAAGGCAATCAGAGGCCAAAATAGTTGAAAGAAATAGGTATATTCCCTTCTTTTTTAAGATTTTAGTGCTCTCTGATAAGAGATAACATCTATTGAACACTTACTGTATACCAGGCACTGTTTTACGTATTTAATTTGTATTAATTCATTTCATCTTCACAACAATCCTACAAGGTAGGTACTACTTTATGGCCATTTTGCTGAGAAAACTGAGGCCCAGAGAGGTTAATTTCTTGACTAAGGCCACACAGCAGCCTGGTTCCACAGTCCATGTTCTTACTCTTTATACTGTCACTCTGCAATATAGACTGTTTCTGGAAGGATCCACAAAAAACTGATCCCAGTTGCTTCCTCCAGGAAGAGGAGCTGGGCGACTAGGAGACAAGAAACGGGGAGGGTTTCACCATACACCTTCTGAATGGGTATATTCCCAGTTCCAGAAAAGAAATACAATGTAAGTCAAAATATGCTTCTATTGAAACTTTTTAAAAATGTATATAAGGAAAAAAGGGTAAATAAAATAAAGTTTTGGTGTTTTAAAGGGTTTGCCTCAGGAACTGGGAAAATTTGCAAATATACTGTGATGTCAGCCCATTGAAGACACGGGGAAGCTGAGGCTCGCTGTGGGGCAGAGCCTTCCCGGGGCCTCCTGCAGGTGCCACGGGTACCTCTGGGCCTTGCCTCCCTCGCCTTCCTCCTCCTCGCTGGCGTGGAGCGCGTTCTCCGAGTGGGAACCAGGGATGACACCGGAGTCATCTGACTCATCCATGAGGGCGCTCTTGTCAGCCTCGCTGAAGTCAGTGGCCTCCTCCATCGGCACATCTGCGGGACGGGGGCATCAGAGGGGCCTCCGCCAGTCCTGTCCCCACCCCCTTCCCTCTCAGGGACCCCGGCCCAGCCTCTCACCTCCATTGATAAGCGCCTCTCCCAGACAGTCGTTAGGGACGCGGGTGGCACAGCGTTTATGACAGTTAAATTTGCAGTCTGATAGGAAGAAAGGGAACAAGGGTACGGATGGGAGGCAGAAGAGAGGTTACCTGTAAGGGTTGAACTTTGACCCCTAACCCCCAAGGTCAACAGAGTCTGCTTCTACTGTCTGGGTCAGGATATGAGGCCGCACCTTCCTTGGTTGTTCCCCCTTTTGAGCCACAGTTTCCCCAACTATGGGGAGACTAGATTACGTGGGAGGGCTAGACTCAAAGCCCTATGACTCTGAGGTTCTAAGGTTCTAACACTGTAAGTTTTCACTAACCTGGACTCTTAAAAGTCTACAGTGTAATAGGTTCTAACATTCTATGACTCTAGACTTGGAACTCTCTAGGGTAGGGTTTCTCACCTTTGGCATTATTAACATTTTGCACTGGATAATTCCTTGTTGTAGGGGGCTGTTCTGTGCATTGTAGGATGTTTAGCAGCATCCTTCACCCCTACCAACCAGACACCAGTAGCACTATCTCAGTGCTCAGTGTGACAAACAAAAATGTCTCCAACCATTGCCAAGCCAAATATCCCCTGGGAGCAGAATGCCCTTGGTTGGGAGTCATTGTTTTAGAGTTCTATGATTTCAAAGTTTTCAAGTGATATACATCAAGATTCTAGAGTTTACTGAAAATTTTTTGAAGGTTCTATGATTCTAGATTTCTAAGGCTCCAGAGGCTGGTGTCCAAGTTTCTAGAATTTTACACATCTATGATTCTACAATTCTGTGATTCTAGACTTCTAAGACTGCTTAATGTCAGTGATTTTAAGATTTTATATATCTAAACTCTAAAATATGGCAGTTCTACAGTTCTGTGATTCTAGACTTCTATGCCTCTAGAATCTGGTGATTCCAAGGTTCTAGGGTTCTACACTTTTTTTAGTATCTTTGTATTTCTTCTTTTTTCTACACATCTAAGAATCTAGAATTTGATATCTTTATGATGCTTTAGCTCTAGACTTCTTAGACTCTAAAAGCTGACTGTTCTAATGAATTCTAGAATTGAATGGTTCTAGGTTTTCATGGATTCAGACTTCTGGTATTCTAGAATTTGATAGCTCAAAATTCTAGAATCCCGGGGCCCTACCAGGCCTGAGGCATAGAGCCAAGGAAGCCAAACCCAGCCACAACCAGATAGCACGCCAGACTCTCAACTTCATTGACACAAGGAGAGGTAACAGCAGAGACCAAAGGAAAAAAAAAAAGGTCCTCTCTCTCCACGAAGCGCACTCCAGAGTAGTAGAAGCATCTGATTTATGATACTAGGAGAGGACCTGATCACACCTGTCTCAGCACTGGACAGATCATCTAGCCAGCAAACCTACAGAGGAAGAGTTAATCTATCAGAGGGAGAGAACAAATCTATGGTTATTGGAGGGGAGAGGGGGGGGGGTGATTGGGAGGTAGGAAAGGGAAGAGGTTGGTTAAGGGGCATAAAGAATAAGTATGATTTGTAACAATGAATATGCTAATAAAAAATTTTAAAATCCTGTAAGTCCAGACTTCTAGGATTCTAGGATTCAATGGTTCCATGATTTTATATTTCCAGACTTCTAAGACTCTCAAATTTGATGCTTCTAGGCTTCTATTCTCAAATCCTATGGTTCTAAAATTCTAATGTTCTAAAAATCTGTAACTTCGTAGTTCTAAGATTTATGGTCTAAAGTTCAGTGGTTATTTTAGCTGAATTCTATGATTCTGAAATTCTTGAATCCTATGCTTCTACAGTTCTCTGATTCTAGAATTTTCAGGTTCCACAGTTTTAGAATTCTACAGTAAGTGTTTTATGAATCCAGATTTCCAAGGCTCTAGGATTTCAAGGTTTTAAAGACTGAGGTTCTAGGATTCCAGAACACCAAAGATTCCAGAACGCCAGGATTCACAGCACTCCCCTTCTGAGGCCCTATGCTCTTAAGGATCAGAATACTGAGATTCTTGGGTCCTGCCAGAGCCCAGATCGGGACGATGGAGGCTGTTTCTGACCCTGTCTGTCCTCCCAGTTGGGACCCCACTAACCTTTGCACTGCAGGCCCTGGCGGAAGAGGCCCTTGAGGAGTTTCTTGCAAGCCTGGCAAACGGTGGGCCGCGTGTAGCTGTGGATGAGGAAGGTGTGCGGCACTTTGACCTTGGATAGCAGCATCTTGTCCAGCTCAATGGGACGGCCGGTGTAGGATGAGGCAGAAGATGAGGAGGACGACGACGGAGGGCGGCGAGGCAGGAGCTCGGCGGTGCTACGGCTCTATCAGTCAGCCAGAGTAGAAGGGACATCAGTGCAGCGTACCCATGCCTGGACCTCCCACCCACCAACCCGCCCCACTCCGCAGTCCCTCACCAGCTCATCAACCGTGCAGGGCAGTGACTCGGAGGTGCCAAGGCGCACTGAATGGCCACTGGCCAGAGACGTGGACGACAGGCGCCGCTTGCGGGCCCCACTGCAGTTGTTGGGGATGCTGAAGGCACAGCGCTTGTGGTAGTTCAGCCCGCAGCCTATGGGGGGCGCCACAGAGTCAGAGACATAGCCTCTGCCCCTCCCAGGCCCTTCACCCCTTCTTGAAAAGCTGTGCCCTCTGCACCCAGCCCCCACCCGGCTCTGCCCCCTACACCCGCCAGCACAATCCCCTCCAAAAGGCACCAGTCCCCTCGAGTCAATCCTCAGGCCCCGTCCCTCCTCTCTTAGAACTCTGCCCCTAGTTCTGGCTTGTAGCCCCTCCTCCATCCCAGGTCTGCCCCCAGACCCTGCAACACGCGCTGCATCCCACCCCTTCCCGCTCCAAGAAGGGACACATCAAGGTCACCTCCATAGCTTTGTCCCAGCACCACCTTCTATGGTCAGCACCTCCCTTGAGTCCTCCCCCAGACTCCTGTCCACCGCGCTAGAGACACTGGTTCCCCCAAACCACTCTCGCTTCTAGTTCTGTCCCTCCCTTTTCTGAGGCCCTCTGGGTACCCCTGCCCCAGCCCCAACTTTCCCAGAGAAACCTTCTCTCCGCAGTCACATGCCCCTCCCCCACCAAAAGTCACCATCATCCCCTCCAGCTCTGTTCACCCCCCAACCCTGTGCCCCTTTCTCCTTTTCTGTAGACTTGGAATACTGAAGATCCCTTAGGGATTAAAGCTGATGGAAAACTACAAAAACCCAAGTCAGGCAGAACTGCTATTGGCCCAGATCCTTTGGGAATAAAAGTCTGGGTCACCCCATCAGGCAAAGAACCATGAGCACGAAGTGCTTGCTGAGGGCCAAGGGAATAGGGATTAGATAGTGGAAGAAGGTATCTACACCATGTGACCAGTGGCACAAATGAGGGCTGTAATAGTTATGAGTGTTTCTTCCTTATTTTGTTATGAATGTGTGTGTGCCAAGCATTTTTGTTTTCTTCCCTCTTTTATCCTCTAATCATCTAACGTAAGATATTCTAATAATAGTTAACTTTACATCATGGTATTTAAGATACAGGATATCGGGCAAGCCCGTGGCGCACTCGGGAGGGTGTGGCGCTTGGGAGCAACAGCGCTCCCGCCGCAGGTTCGGATCCTATATAGGGATGACTGGTGCGCTCGCAGCGCTCACTGGCTGAGCGTGGTGCGGCTGGGCTCCAAAAGGAGAAAAAAAAAAAAAAAGATACAGGATATCGGGCAGGCCCGGGGCGCACTCGGGAGGGTGTGGCGCTTGGGGGCGCAACAGCGCTCCCGCCGCAGGTGCGGCTCCTATATAGGGATGACAAGTGCGCTCGCAGCGCGCACTGGCTGAGCGTGGTGCGGCTGGTCTCAAAAAGGACAAAAAAAAAAAAAAAAGATACAGGATATCGAAGGAGAAAAGTGACATCACCTGAGGACTTGCAGCCTCATCTGGGGAAAAGATTAGCTAGCACGTTCTCCATTGTACTCAGGACAGTTGCGTCACACTAAGCAAAAGTATGACTTTGTTATTCTCTTTATTTTTTTAAATCCTCATCCATAGAGTAATTGGGCTCAGCTCATCATTTCCTACTGGGCATTCTATATTTGCTCCAATATGTCTCTGGCGATTCCAAATGATTTCAGGATCGCTCTCTACTCCATAGTGAGGGATGTTCCTCCAGCCTTTGGGAGCATCTTTCAGAAAGCCTCATAAATCTGCCTTCTGGTAGCCTGCCTGTTACAGGCTTTCCAGCTTCATAATTTTTCATGGTAGATACTATCTCGGATGCATGCTGTAAAGCTGCAGAGGCAAGCTTGGGGAATACTGTTGGCACTATAAGAAGAGCTTCAGGATGGCAAATGATCTTTGCATACAGGATCCATTTCCCAGTTTTGGCCGTTTCCCAGATACATTTCATGAAATCTTGGAATCTTATTTAGTACTCCCAGTATGAGTAACAAGATAGAGTCAAACTCCTGTCAACGGCAGTAGGTGTAGTCATTTTGGCCTCTCTTGGAGAGGATGGATGAATGTGGAACATCATCTGTGACGCTGGGCCAATTAAGTAAATGCTGAGAACCCAGAATTTGTGACACAAAGGTTGTACCATGATGAAGTTTACATATGCCCGGACATTGACAGTTGGATATGGTCTATGGATGATAGCACATTTGCATGCATTGAATCGGTTTCTGCAGGCCTGATATTATCCTTAGAGTCCTTAAATAATGCCACAGGTGTATTTAGGGCTGCATGACACAAGCCTAGTTGATGCTACAGGATGCTGCAACATAGCATATCAGGACTTTGGATTTCCATATAAGCATAGCAGCCACGGAGCTGGGGATTCTGTCTTAAACATGATAGCCAATGGAATATGTGAGAATATGCTCCCAATAGCAGGGCACACTGAACAAACAACGAAGATACAGGTCATCATCACAGAATGGATGGTCCCCATCTGCTGCGTGTCCTCATAGCCGCTGTGGGTGTATGGCCTTCACCTGCGGGTGGAGCCTGCTCTCAACTGACACTTGAGTTGATCAGAACTGACACTTTCCAGATGAAAAAATTCTCCCTGTGGATAGCAGCTTCAGCTTGTGCCTCAGAAGCATCAATGACAGCAACAGCCGACCTATAGTCCTTGGTGCTTGGGCTGAAACTTGAGACTCTTGGCTAAAGGAATACTATGTTTTTAAGTATGATTTAAGGAGATGTGTATGTACTGTTATGGAATGCATGATTGTGTCCCCCCAAAATTCATATGTTGAAGCTCTAATTCTCAATGTGATTATATTTGGAGGTGGGGCATTTATGGAGGTAATTAAGGTTAAAAGAGGCCAAAAGAGCAGGGCACCTACCCAATAGGACTGGTGTCCTTACAAAAGGAAGAGACACCAGAGATCACTGTCTCTCCATTTGCCATGTGAGCATACAGCCAGATGGTGGCCCTCTGCAAGCCAGATAGACTGGCCTCACCAAAAAACAAACCCAGCTGGAACATTAATCCACGACTTCCAGCCTCCAGAGCTATGAGAAATAAATGTCTGTCTTTTAAGCCACCCAATCTGTGGTATTTTGTTATGGCAGCCCTAGCAAATTAAGACAGGCACCACATTGACACGGGGTAGACTCTGATAGTCAGCTTTGTGTGTCAACTTGGGTAGGCTAGCGTCCAGTTATTCAAACACTAATCTAGGTGTTGATGCAAAGGTATTTTGTAGATGTGGGTGAAGTCCATAATAAGTTGACTGTACAGAGGAAGATTATCCTAGATAATCGGGGTGGGCCTGATTCAATCAGTTGAAAGGTTCAAGGGGCTAGCTGATTAGGTCAGTTGGTTAGAGGGGTGTTATAACACCAAGGTCAAGGGTTTGGATCCCTGGAATGGCCAGCCGCCAAAAAACAGAAGAAAGGTTCAAAGAACAGAACTGACACCTTCCAAAGGAAGAAATTCTCCTGGGGATAGCAGCGTCAGCATGTGCTTCAGAGTTCCAGCCTGCCCTTCTTGACAGGCTGCCCCACAGACTGCGGAGTTGCCTAGCCAGCTTCTACAATCCTGTAAACCTATTCCTTGCAACAAATCTCTTAACACCTATTTCCTACTGGTTCTGTTTCTCTGCTTGATCCTTGACTGGTATAGACCCCGCCTTCCTCTCATAGCTACCTGTCTTACCCCCCAAGGCGTGCCCCTGGGCCCCCTACTTCTTCCCAGCTCCATTTCTTAGGCTCCGCCCCCAGATTTGATCCCCGCCCACGTCCCACTCGTCCTCCCCAAGCTCTGCCTCTGGGCCCTGACCTCGCCCTCCGAGACCCACCTCTAGGCTCCGCCCCCGGTGCTGAGCCCCGCCCCAGACCCCGCCTCCACCCCCTTAGGTGCTCACCGTCGCACTTGAGGCCCTGGCGCACTAGGCCGAAGAGCATCTCCCCGCAGTGGTCGCAGAAGGCAGGCGCTCGGTAAGAGTGCACGGTGAGGGCGTGAGGGCGGATCTGGAAGTCCTCGAAGGTGGCCGAGGCTGCAGGCAGCAGGCAGAGGCAGATGCTTGAGACAGGCGGGACAAAGCTGTTCCAGCCCCGAGTTCCCAGACTTCTCACAGTCCTCCCATCTGCCAGGTTTGATCTTTCCTTCCTTCATTAATTTACTCACCTGGATTACTCTGCCTGGATTCAAATCCCAGCTCTACCACTGGGCAAAACATCTGTATGCCTATGCCAGAGGCTGAGGCAGAGGGGAAATGGGGAGCTGTTTAATGGCTAGAGAGCTTCAGTTTTGCAAGATGAAAACAGTTCTGGGGATTGATTTCACAACAGTGTGAATGTACTTAACCCTACTGAACTATACACTTAAAAGTGGTTAAGAGGGGGCCGGCCCGGTGGCGCACTGGAGAGGGTTCAGATCCCATGTGGAGACCGGTTCCCACTCACTGGCTGAGCGCGGTGCAGGCGCAACACCGCGGGTTGCGATCCCGTTGCCGGTCAGTAAAAAAAAAAAAAAAAAAAAAGTGGTTAAGAGGGGGCCGGCCCGGTGGCGCACTGGAGCGGGTTCAGATCCCATGTGGAGACCGGTTCCCACTCACTGGCTGAGCGCGGTGCAGGCGCAACACCGCGGGTTGCGATCCCGTTGCCGGTCAGTAAAAAAAAAAAAAAAAAAGTGGTTAAGAGGGTAAATTTTATGTTATAGAGTAGTATATTTTGCCGCAATTAAAAATTTAAAAATTAGGGCTAGCCGGTAAGCTCACTTGGGAGAGAGTGTGCTGGTTACATAAAGGTCACAGGTTCAGATTCCTGAACAGGCCAGCCACCAAAAATAAAAATAAGAAAAAAAAATTTTTTTAATTAAAAATACCAACTAACCAAATACAAAAAAACGTATGGATGCCTGGGTCCCACTCTCATAGTTTCTGATCTAATTGTTCTGGGATAGGGCCTGAGCGTCAAGAGGGGATTCAAAAAACCCTATGTGCCTCAGTTTTATCATCTTTAAAAAGGAAAACTAGGGTTGGCCAGTTAGCTCAGTTTGCTAAGAACTTGATGCTGATAACACCAAGGCCCAGGGTTCGATCCCTGTACCAACCAATCACAAAAAAAAGGAAAACCAACAAATATATATTGAGCACTGTTCTAGGTGCTAGGGACACCACATAGAACAAAACAGACAAAACCTCTGCCTGCCCTCGAGTCAGACAGACAGACAAAATAAAATGGGTACAGTCAGCCCTCCATATCTGAGGGTTCTGCACCTGCAGATTCAACCAATCAAGGATTGAAAATATTTGAAAAAAATAAAAATAACAATACAACAATAAAAAATAGCGCAAATAAAAAAACTACAGTATAACAACTATTTATATAGCATTTACATTGCATTAGGTATTATAAGTAACCTATAGATGACTTAAAGTACACAGGAGGATGTGCGTATGTTATATGCAAATACTACACCATTTTATATAGGGATTTGAGCATCCGAGGATACCGGGGTCCTGGAACCAATCCCTGAGGATACTGAGGGATGACTGTATTCTTAACAATCACTCAATCTAGCAGTTATTCTGGGCCAGGCACTGCTCTAAGTACTTTAAAATACTAATTTAGCCCTCCTAAGAGCCCTGTGAGGTACGCCATGTTATTATCCCCATTTTCTAGATAAGGAGATTGTAGCACAGATAGGTTAAGCAACTTGCCCAAGGTCACACAGGTAGCAATTTCTGCGGATTCAAATCCAGGCCAGTGTGGCTCCAGAGTTCATCCTCTTGGCACTATACTTACTGCCTCTCTGAAGATTTTAGGTAATAAAATATACAGTAGGTTAGGAGAAAAAAAGCCAAGCAGGAAAAGAGGGAAGGTGCAAGAGGTACAAATTTAATTTTTTTTTTTTTTATTGGTGGTTGGCCAGTATAGGGATCGAACCCTAGACCTTAGTGTTATCATGGAGGTACAATTTTTAATAGGTGGTTGGGAAATGTTCCTTGAGCATTTGACATTAATGCAAAAGACTGAAAGAGGTAAGGGCATGAGCCGTGCAGGCATCTAGGAAAGAGCATGCCTAGCACCACAACAGTGTCTCCTTACAGGTTCTTTTTTAAAGGTCAATGAATAGACCTATGGAAACTCTTATGAATAGAGTATGGAAACTCTTAAAACAGTGCCTGACACATAGAAAGTGCTCAATAAGTGTTAGCTATTGTTTTAAAACAGTTTCATTTTGGACTACGTCTCATTCATCTTTTTCCCTCAATTTTCAGTCTAATATGAAGGCATTTTTCTTAGTATTATGCAACAGAAAGATGAATCTGTTCTATGAGCTGAGCACTGTTTATGCATTCGGGATAAAGCTATGAACAAGAAAGACTTATACCCTGCTTTCAGGGAGCTGACATGCTTATAGGGAGACAGACAAGAAATATAAACACATAAATAAACAAGGAAATTTCAGACTATGCTAAATGTTCTGAAGACCATAAATCTGGAGGAGGGGGTATTCCAGGCAGCAAGAACAGTAAGTGCAAAGGCCCTGAGGTGGGAGGAAGCTTTGCTTGTTCAAGGGAAAGAAGCCAGGCAAGCATGGTTGGAACAGAGAAAGTAAGGACAGCATTAAGAGATGAATTTGGGGAACTGGCAGAGGCCAGATCATAGATGGCCTTGAGGCCATGCTGAGGAGTTTGCGTTTTATGTCAAGTGTACTGGGGAGCCATGGGAAGATTCTGAGAAGTGAAGTGTCATGATCTGATTTATATGTTTCCGCAGTAGTCTAGGCAGATGTGATAGGGCTTAGACCAGCGGGGTGGTAAGAAATAGATGTATGTTAAAGATAGGACCAGTAGGTTTGCTGATGGATCCAGTGAGCAAGTCAGAGAAAAAGAGGAGTCAAGGAAGCTCCAAGGTTTGGGGCCCAAGCACCTGGGTGAATGGTGATGTCCTTTACCGAGATGGAGACGACTGCAGGAAGACTAGGTTTAGAAGGGGGAAATTAAGAGTTGTATCTTGGACAGGCCATATCTGAGATGCCCGTTAGATGCCAAGTAAAACTAGGTGATGGGGAGCTGGCGGGTTAACTCACTTGGTTAGAGCGTGGTGCTGATAACACCAAGGTCAAGGGTTCATATCCCCATAGTGGCGAGCCACCAAAAACAAAAACAAAAAACAAAATTGTTGGGGAGGCAGCTACATAAACAAAACTCAGGTTAGGGAAGAGACAAGGATAAAGACAAAAATTCAAGAGCGGCCAGCTTATAAGAAGGTATTTAAAGCCTGAATGAGGTCACCAAAGGCATAAATCCAAACTTCTAATCATCATTCATCCATTCAACAAATTTTACTGAGCACTGCAGTATGCAGGAGGGCCAGGGAGTACAGCCACGAACAAGACAGATCCCCCACCCTTGTGAAGGACCAAGGGCTACAGACTAGTCTAAGGCACTGACAGCTTGCCCATCTATAAAATGGGAATGGCGATTGGGTGGACTAGATTCTGGCTGCACATTAGAATCACCTGGGGAGCTTTTATTTTATTTTTGGCAACTGGCTGGTACAGGGATCCATTCAACCCTTGACCTTGGTGTAAATCAACTCCGAGCTCTAACCAACTGAGCTAACCAGCCAGCCCACCTGCGGAGCTTTTAAAAATGCTGATGCCCAGGTCTCAGGTCGCCCACCTTGCAGAGACTCTGATTTTAATTTGCTTTTCAGTGAGAGGAGGCATGAGCATCAGAACATTTTTCACTTTACATTAAAGTATAACATATGTCCAGAAAAGAACATGCATCAGAAGTGCAGAGCTCAGTGAATTTTCAAACTGTAGAATACGTATCACTAGCATCCTGATGGATAAATGGAAGTTCAAACCAGTCTCCCAAAAGCCCCCTCCTGTGCCCACCCAGTCTCCATCTTCCCCAAAGGCACCCACTCTCCTGACTTCTAACACCACAGAGTGATTATATCTGGCTTTGTTCTTCATAAGTGGAATCATACAACATATAGTCCAGTGTCTAGCTTCTCCCTCCCAGCGTTCTGTTTGTGAGAATCGTTCATGTTGTTGTGGATCGTTCATGCTCGGTGCTGTATGAATTACAAAGTGTGATTGCACCACCATACATTTACACATTCAGGAGCTGTAGGCTGTAAAAGCTCCCCGGGTGATTCTCATTGGCAGCACAGGACAAGAACCACTGGCCTGGAACCACTGGCTTACTTCTAAGAAGCACGTTTCCGAGCCTAATCCTCCACGCCACGCCCTCCTCCAGTTTTATGCCCCGCCCCCATGCAAGGCTCCGCCCCTAGGCCGGCCACCGCCTCTCACCCGACAGCACCACCTCCACCAGGTCGCCCTCCTGGATGTCTCCAGCCGAGCGCACCAGCTGCAGGAGGTTGGCAGACGTCGGGTCATGTTTGAAGAGCAGGATCTTGTCGTAAAGGCCATAGAAGCCACACTCAGGGAACTGAAGGGCGGGAGAGGGAGATGGCGACGGAAAAGCTCAGAGCTGCCTTCAGCAGCGGACTGGAACCCTCTCGGGGCAGGGCCGGCTGTTTCCCCCGGAAACTCAGAGACCCGCAGCCCGTTGCTTCCTGCCTGCCCCCTTCCACCCCCAGCCCGAGCCGGGCAGGATGCCAGGGCCCCAGGTGTGCCGGGAGGGAACGCCGGCCTCAGTGTGGTGGCTGGACTGGCGAGCTGCGGTGGGAGGGAGAGTGATTCCGGGAGCGTGGACACCTCGAATTTTCTGGAGCTAGGAGGGGAAGGTCCTGAGTGAACATCCCCTCCCCTTACCCACCAGTCCTCCCCCGCCCCCACTTCCTCCCTGGATCTATTGTTGTCCGTGTTACCTGGCTCCAGGCCCAGCGTGGGGGCGGGTTGAGCTCAAAGGAGGGGATTTAGGACGCCAGAGAAATGGGGGGGGTCGGGGGAGCTAGGGCTCAAGGGAGGGTGCCCCCACCCAATACTCAAAGGACCCAGGTGTCCGGATCCCCAGCTCGGAGCGGGGGGGGGGGGGGATGTCAGGAAATGAAACCTGTAGAACAGAAAGTGAAACTGCCCAGGTGGGGCCTCGGGAAGGGGCCCTACGTTTCATGTATTTGGAGGGCAGATATTTAATACTGGAGAGTGGGCCGGGCTTAGAGCATTG